>NC_029785.2:10843357-10857809 GCF_000816755.2 Arachis ipaensis
AAAAAAATTTATATATTATATACATTTAAAAAAAATTCAAAGAATTAAATTTTTAGTCCATTTTCCAATAAAATTTGGACCAGTTCAATGTATTTTTTACCGGTTTTACCATATCTTTGACTGGTTTTTTGCAACTAGTATTTTGGTCTAAATTGTACTGGTCAGGTGACCGGTTCCTGGTTAACCTGATTGAACTGGCCTGTTCACTACGGTTTTCAGAACCATGATATTTACAGAAATATTGTGAACTTTAGCTATATTTTTTCTTAATAGTATTTTTTTGTCTATTATTCCTTGTCTATATCTTTTCAATTATTGCTGTTGAGATGGGCCGAAGACACCAAAGAAAGTATTACATAAAAAGTGAGCATCAGAGCAATGCAGAGACATATGTGATACTGATTACTTAGTTTGAATTTTCCCCCACGATTAACATACACAAATAAGTTAACATGTTTCAAGCTTGACGCATGTGATTTATTTCAAGATTAAGGTAAGATGTGTGAATTGTAATTGCTAATTTGGATATTTAGGATGTGAAATCATATACTTAGGGGAAGGGAATGTTAAGGATATGTGACATGTAAATCATATGGAAAGACAATCGAGGCATATTAAAGATATGCTTTAATGAGAAACCTCAGTAATCAGAGCACTGTTATTCCTGAGAATATCTGAGATTGAAATTGAGTAAGGGGTTACCAGAGAAGTATAAGCTTATCTGAATCAAATGTGTGTTCTCTCATACTAAACTCTATCTGGGGAGATCAAATTTTTATTGTTAAATAGAGAAAGTTTAGCTTTGTTGAAAGGAACATCTTCTCGTTTAAGGAAGGTAGTCCTTATAATGAATTTGCCATTTTAGTAGGACGACTTTCTAATTGCTAATTGGTGGGAATCAGTTGACCAAATTTCTGTGTTATGTCCTGTCAGGCCTCATGGAGATTCTCAGATGATACGATTTGGTGCACATCTAGTCCTCGTGCTGAGATATTTACTTGCTGAGGAAATGAAAGATACCTTTAGAGACAAGATTCTTAGCGTTGGTGATAACATTTTGCACATGTATGTATTCTGTGACTTCTTTTTTCCAAATAAAATCAAAGATGAGCACACTGTTTCGAACATTGGCAAAGGTTTCCTTCATATTTGATGACTTTGTGGTCTTTATCAACATGGTTTCAAGTATATGATGGGAGCTGGATACTTTTATAAGTTAAATGTAAATTTGTTATAATATGCATTTATATTGGTATAATATTAGGTATGCACTGTTTCTCTTTTCAAAGGAGCACGAGGAGCTGGTTGGCATATATGCTTCTCAGCTTGCATGTCACCGTTGTATTGACCTCTTTGTGCACATGATGGAACTCAGGCTAGACAGCAGGTATCCTTGCTTTTGTCTTTTATGCGTATCTATAATGTTATTGATGACATTGTCATACCTTTGTATGTTGTTTGCTTGATTGAAGTTTTTGTCAGGTGAACTATGATCATGTGGACCATTGTCAACATGCCAATCGAACATGAAAATTGAGAGCTGTCAAACATGGACTAAATGCTTTACCGTATCATTTTATCTGGAATTTATATGTATATATCGGGGGTGTGTGGATCTATATATATTAGCATTTCTAGATAAAGAATTCATTAAGATGGAATAGCCACAAGATAAAAATGGTATCACGGCAATCTAGTTCCTTTGTATAATGGTTAAATGAAATATTTAATAATACCACGAGTTGAAACTAACAGCTAAGAAAGCAAGACTGTTCTATAAAAGTGCCAAGGGAAAAAAGCAACTAGTGAGTAATTATAATATGGAATCACACTACTAAATATCTATATGTAACATTTATTTTGTTTTTTTCATTCAATAGTGTACATGTCAAATACAAGATCTTCCTTTCTGCCATTGAGTATTTACCATTTTCCTCCGAGCATGATTCGACGGGCAATTTTGAAGATATTATAGAGAGGTATGTAGGTATTTCCTTTAGAGTATGCTTGTTTTTGGAGGGTCATTTAGATGTTTCTGGGAAAATGTTCTGTACATATGAGTGTATGACGCTCCTCTATCTCAAAATAAACATTTTGGAACAGAATTTTATTGAGATCTCGGGAGATCAAGGCTGGTGAATATGCTGACCTGTCAGATGTTGCAGAGCAGCACAGACTGCAAAGTCTTCAGAAAGCCAAAGCCATTCAATGGCTTTGCTTTACACCACCATCAACAATTCCTAATTTCCAAGATGTTAGTAAAAGATTACTTATCCGAGCATTAACACACAGGTAAAGGATGCCTCATTATATTCCAGGCTTGTTGGGGTTTCTGATGAACTCTACTTGTGAAAGTGCAACAATATCGAAACTTTGAAATAAAATTTGAGATTATACCTTTTACTTATCTAAATAATGTTTGACATTTGTTGTTAATCTTGACTGTTTATTCTCATTTTTCTGTGCACATTATTTATTATGAATATTTGAATTTCCTACTTTAGATAAGAACCCGATTTTTCTGGTTCTTTTGTTGATTCTTGGTTGCTGGAGCTTGATGCACACCTGCCTCTTAGTTACTGCAGTTTCTTGTCTCCTACTTAGCATGATAACTTTTATCAAAAAATTAACCTGTTTTCCCCATGTAGCAACATACTCTTCAGGGAGTTTGCTCTAATTTCGATGTGGAGAGTACCAGCAATGCCTATAGGTGCGCACACAGCACTTGGTTTTCTCGCTGAGCCCTTGAAACAGCTCTCCGAAACTCCGGAGACGTCGGAAGATGATATTGTTTTTGAGCATCTGAGGGAGTTCCAAGACTGGGTATGCTAGGTTATGCTTGCCAGATATAAGATATTTCCTCGTTCTTATCATTTCTACCTTAACAATTATGTGTGTGTTTGTGTGATATTTATTTAACACTTAACATTTATATTTTATTTGCATTTCTCTAGCGTGAATATTATTCCTGTGATGCAACCTACCGCAATTGGCTCAAACTTGAACTAGAGAATGCAGAAGTTCCTGCCTCTGACCTGTCGTTAGAGGAAAAGAAGAGGGCCATTTCAACAGCAGAGGAAATGCTGACAGCATCTCTTTCACTACTAGAAAGTGAGTTTAGTTGAAAATCTTAAACAATATTTAGAAATGAATCGGAACATGTGAGCAACTATTATGTTTTTTTAAAAAAGAAATTGATGCATTAGTATTTGGGCTCTAGTCATAGTTGTGACCCTTGTTCTTTATGTAGGACAAGAAACCCCTTGGCTGGCTTCTATTAACGATGGCTATGAATCGGCTGAACCTGTTTACCTTGAACTTCATGCCACTTCAATGCTATGCTTGCCATCTGGAGATTGTTTGTGTCCAGATGCTACTGTGTGCACTACCCTGATGAGTGCCCTTTACTCATCAGTTGGTCATGAGGTTATCTTAAGCCGACAACTAATGGTATGTTCAACTATTGAATGGTTAAGCCCTGCATACTGCCCTGTATTTTAGAATTTGTATGTTAAACTTTAGTATGGTTAAGCCCTCTGTTAGAAACAAATATAAGTATCACTTTACATGTCAATCAAATATCATAATATCAGGTAATATATCTTAGAATTAATCATTAGGGTTTAGGGTTTAGGGTAATATATCTTATTATTATTGTTTCCTAATTTGACTAGGATTGGGGTTTTCCTAATATTATAAATACAAACAACCTCAATTCCTTATAACCACTAGGCGCAGTCTGCTCTATGGAAATGATATTGTTGCGTCATGCCATATGTCATGTTTGCAGTAAGCTATATGTCTCTGGTTTGTCTCCCTTATTGGTCTGTCAGAGATGATTTTAACCGCTGTAAGATCTCCAGAGAAGTTAGGTGGTGGGAGAATTACCTCTATCCTTTGTATTCACTACAAAAATCATGACCCACATGTCTATTTAAGTCTCCTCCAAAGAAAATCGTGTCTCCCAACTATTCATCTTGGATTAAATCTTCTAGATCTAATAGTTTGAAAGAAGAGAAGAGAAGAGAAGAGAATCTGATCTCTTTAGAGTAATGAATCAGTACTTATATACCCAAGTGAGGAGAGTGTTTAGCACACTAGTTGAAGGGGATAGAAGGGTCTTTACATACTTTAGTTACGGGTGATTAGAGACTTAGAAGTTGAATCTGATCCCATTAGAGTATTGAATCAGTACTTATACACAAGTGAGGAGAGTTCAGCACACTAGTTGTAGGGGATAGAAGGGTCTTTACATAAGTTAGTTACGGGCTATTAGAGATTTAGAAGCTTTAACACTATGCCATGGAATCATCTATCGCAAAAGCTTAAGTTGCTAAGTAGAGGCATTTGAATGGGCATATAGCTAACAAGGCATTAACCACATAAAAGGCCCCCGGCTAAACTACTAGTGTAGTGTAATGATCGGATCACTCACTTTTAACCCTTACCACTTCATTCTTCACTACTAATCAACGATAATGCATACTCCATTTCTATTCTTCACTTTTCCTGGATACCAAGTTTACATCCTAAGTTGTCTAACCCCTTTGCCTTCAACCTCACTAGCCTTAGTGCAATTCCATGTTTGATATATGTCTAATCTCAACATATGCAGTGTTCCCTAATATTATAAATATAAATTAGAAGTGTCTTGTCTATTGTCTCATGCAATTACAATATAATCATATCAATAGTACTTTATATTAAACATATAGCCATCCTCTTCTCACTTTCTCCTTACCAATCTAGAAAAGCTAATTCTCAATGTCATTTCAATGTGGAACCATCCTCCTTAACTTCTGCAGAGTTTCTAAACGTTTTTTCAGAACTCAACCTCAGATCTTCAAAATCCGTGTTTTCACCATCATTGTTTTCCAGAAATCACTGTTCACTTCCTGTGTTTTCTCCACCGACCTTTCGAGCATTCTCTCTGGTCAACTGCTGTGTGCAACTTTGGCCGTCTCAAACCTTTGCCTTTTCTGCTGCTTGTCCATTCTGGCAATGTTTCAGTCTTTCATGGCCTTCTGTGGTTGCTGCTTTCCACTGTTGGCTGCTGTCGAACTCATTCGTTCTGATCTCCAACCCAACCATCTGATTCCTTCTCCAGTGCGGCCTATCCCTGCTAGCAAGAACTTGTCCAGCAATTTCACAAGCTATTGTTGCAATGTTGGTCTTTGTTGACAAGCTACTACAAAGAATAAGAATCACAAACATGTCAATATTGGTTGTCAGTTTCACATTGCCCAGTTGATTCTTTGTTGCAATGTGATGTATAAACCACTATCTGGAGTATATGGCTCAGCACAACTAATGCTACTTTATTGATAGATTTTTCTGAGAAATAAGGCTTATGAGGTAGAAGCTAAACTAGTCACCGATAGAATCAATGAAGTATACACCTTTAATGAATTCTTTGAAGCCTTGGAGGTCTTTCCCTCTCAAAACATGTTGGGAGATGGAAAGTTGTGTTTCACTAATCTTTGGTGTTTTTTTTTTCCATCGTGTAATGGTTTCCCCATCTTATTGATATTGGTTTTTTATTTAAAACAAGAAATTTAGCCTTTGCAATTTACTGCACAAATAGTTATTTTTCTAACTCTTCCGCGTTACTAGATATCCTATCAGTGACATGAAATAGATTGATGTAGACTTGTTTGTAATAGACCTTGGATTGTAGTCGCTTGTGTTCAGAGGAACATAATATAGGGTGATGTAGGCTTGCTACTTGTTAGTAATAGACCTTGGTTAGCATAAGGGTGAAACAAGGAAAATATATTAAAAGAATATTTAGAAGCCTTGAACATAAGTTTATTCAAGAATATTACAGGGTTCAAAATATAACTTCTGAAGTGTGTTCTATCCAACCTAATAAACCAGAGGGGGCATAAACCTCTTGTTGCTACAAACTTTCATAAGTTAGCTCTGTTGTTTTCATGGTTTTCTTTTGTTTGTTTTTATCCCTTCACATAACTTTCTACATCTTTGAGTGAACTCTTTTGTGGTTTGAAATATATGGAAAGGGAAAATTGTGGAAGATGGGCATCTTTCCTGCAAATCAGGAAGATGAATGTTTTGTTACTTTGTGAGGAGACTGCTTTTCCAAGCTTTATATGTCATTGTTACCTTCGGCTTCATGTACAATCTAATCTTGTGCAGGTGAATGTCTCCATATCTTCAAGGGACAAGTATTGCATTGATGTTGTTCTCCGTTGCTTAGCAATAGCTGGTGATGGACTTGGACCACACAATCTCAATGATGGTGGTATTCTTGGAACAATTATGGCTGCAGGTTTTAAAGGTAAGCAACATTGATGTGTATGTAGCCGTAGATCAGAATGGGTTGGACATCAATATAGTAAAACAAGCTTGAAATTTATTTTGCAATGATGTGCTTCCTTGGGTCTTCTCTTTTCTTGGTTCAAAATTAATAAGAGGCTAAAATTGGGTGACGTGTGTCTATTTGATGATATTGTTGCTGCGTAACTCATTTTCATAACTGATTTCTTGGTGAGGTTTCTACTGATGTGGGTTCAACATTTGGTGAATAGCCACTATTTGATATACAGAACAACAGTCTTTCAGACTCTGTGTTTGATGTGTGAGAAAGAGAGGTGAGTTGCTTGTTCTTGGGAATTCTAGACTCATGAAAGGTAGATCATTGGAAATAAAAAGTCTTCCATTGGCATCTAGACACATGAATCGTTTGTGTTTCAGATGAGGGAAAAATAAATTTATTTTTGTGGTATGGAGGGGTGAACGCGGATCGCATGGATATCGGATCCGATCCGATCCGATCCGCACATTTGCGGATCGGCTCGGATATATCCGCAAAACATACAAATATTTTAAAAAGCTTATTTTTATTAAATAATAAAATTTCTTTTTTCACTCCTTTAAACATGTTTACTCCTAAAATATTATTAAACATACTTTCCTTAAATAATAAAAATAAAATAACAGTTTTTGGGAAGAGTTGGTCCTTAAGGTATTAAAAGCGAGTGATTATGGACTTGACAGTTATTACTTCAATTCTTCATTTACTAATTGATATTAGGTCTAGTCTTGACAAAAATTTGGAATAAATTGGTCATTGGAAGAATTTTCATGTAGGTAGTTTTGTGAATTGAAATCAAATGGTGTAGGGTGACCATTATATTTGCTTTCTTCTATGGTACAGCTTGTATGATTTTGAGCTGGAATTACTGTTAAGAGTCCTTAATGAAACTGAATGAAAGATCCACTAATTAAATTTATTTCATATTGCAGGTGAGCTTCCTCGGTTTCAATCTGGGGTAACGTTGGAAATATCCAGATTGGATGCTTGGTACTCCAATAAAGATGGAACCATAGAATACCCAGCAACCTACATTGTGAAAGGACTTTGCCGTAGATGCTGTCTCCCTGAAATCATTCTCCGTTGTATGCAAGTAAGTTAATGAATGGTATTGATCGACATTAAATTTGCTGTTATCTTCAAAATCTATGTAAAAGTTGATAAAATGAGTCAAGAACGTCACAAATAATTACTCATTTACCATTGAGTAACCACTTGGACATCATTTCTCAGTTGATTTGTTTGCCCCCTTGTAGTTTTGGAGTGTACATATAGTTATTCTTTACAAATTTATTGTCATATATAGGTTTCTGTCTCTCTCATGGGATCAGGAGTCATGCCTGATTGCCACGATCGATTGATTGAAATGGTTGGCAGCCCCGAAACTAAGTTTCTTCACTTATTTAGTCAACAACAATTACAGGCAAGTTGATAATTTCTTCATCTTAAAGAAATACTGGAGGCTCTATGTTTAAAAAGTTCACCCTGTGTAGTCTGTTTTATGCCTTTCTTGAGGCATTATCTCTTGGTTACATTATTTTCGTTGGCATAAAAAATAAATAAATAGATTGGAAGATGGTTGTATTACCTTTTTTTTTTAAGCATTGGCTCCTTTATTGTTTTAAAAAATTTATAAAAGATAAATATTTTTTAATCATATTTTTTATTTTATAAAAGCCAGTCCAAACATGCTCTTGGCGCCTGATAAAACAAAATAATTGTGCTGACAATGGAATTTGTTGAATTCTTATTTTATCAATCTGGAGACAGATTTGACGTTTGACACTTTCTCATTCAGGAGTTTCTATTGTTTGAGAGGGAGTACTCAATCTGCAGAATGGAGCTTACTGAGGTATAATTTGTTGCTCCATCAGCTGAAGAGTTCAGAGAGTGAATTAACTCTGAAAGGCTTATACATTTTGTTGTAGTGCAGTTAAGGTACCTTGTGTTTATTGTTCGAAGAATGTCTTGGAGATTTTCTCTTTCATTTTGTTAAAAAGAATTCACTTACTGTATATATATCTCATCTAAATATTCAACTCACATTTTCCATTTCCTTTCCTCAAAGGTGGTATTCTTAGAACATGTGTGATTGCTACTTTCAGCATATACACCTTGAAATGTATTTTAGTTCAATGTTGGTTTAAACTGGGAGTAAACTATCATTTTAGCCTTCAAAAAATTTTAGTTCTGACAAAATAGTTCTAAATGAAAGAAAGTCTCTTATGGCCATCAAAATATGATTAATGCTAGGCAAAATAGTTCAATGTGTATATTTGTGAATTGGATTACCCATTTTTGTTATACGCATGCTATTAAGGTGAATGGATATTTAGTTATGTACATATTTTGTTAGAGTGTATATGTTTTGAATACCGATAATTTTGCCCATAATAATTCCATAGGTCATGATATTCCAAAATGGCTGTTATACTAAATGACTGGTAATGTATAATTGTGGTGCCGATATCTCTCTTTTGTCTCGCATTTCCTATAAAAAAATTCTTCGCTTCCTTTCTTAATCTTTTTAGTGGATTTTAATTTAATTGCCTTTGCGGGAGAGACAGATATTTGAAAGTATTTATCAATATTATCTTTAAAAAATTAGAAAAAAAATAAAAATAACATAACATAACAATTGTAAAATACATTAATTCAACACAATTTTATATAATCCAACACAATTTTTTTGGTAACAGAAGCCAGCAGCTCAACGATAAACAAAGCAGAAAGGAAGAGCACCTGAACTGTCCAACACCTATTTCCCTCTATCATCCCTCATAACACAACCAAAATCAGCTCGCTGGACTCCTTGAAGAACACTCGCATCACAGTTGACCTTGAAAGTGCCATTGGGTGGAGGGTTCCACTTAAATTTTCTTTCAATATTTGAATAGATAATCCAGTTGTAACGAAGGTTTCTAAGATCAAAGCTCATATTTCTAGCTAGAATCGCCATTTTCTTATCGGACCAAACTTCATCCGGGTTGAAAATATCATGACTATATCCACCAAATTCCGGATGCGAAGAGGCATCCCATACTAGATATGCCCTGTTTGAGCCAAGGAGCTAAATCAGACGATCCTCTAATCTCGATGAACGAAGGGTCGATGATATTCCAAACAGCTTTGGCCCTATCGCAATCTCTAAAACAATGCAGAATTGATTCCGAATGGGCACCACACCTCTTACAAATATCACTAGGTGTTAACTTGCGCTTGAACCGGAGCGCGTCAGTAGGGATAGCATTGTGAAAAGAAAGCCGGAGCAAGAACTTGATCTTCTCCGGGATGAAAGGCTTCCATATCGAATTCTAGTCTTCGCTTTCATCCCATTGGAATTTTCTTTTCGCCAACCAAAGATATCCACTTCTAGAAGAATACTCCTTTGTTGCGGCAGCAGCCCAAACCCACCTTGGGCCATAGTGGTTGTTACCAGGAACAGAAAACTCAATCAAGGACGAACGGATATGATGAGGAAGAGGAGAATAGAGGTTGCTAAGATCCCATCAACCATTGCAAATAACGTCATCTAGAGAAAAGTGGAGGTCAGTTATATGAACGTATGGAATTAAGTTTGCAAGCTTACCCAAAGGAGATCATTGATCAAACCACAAGGATTGATCCAAAGTACCACAGCACCACGCAAAGCCCTCTTTCAAGCTATTGAACGCTTTAATCACACTTTTCCAAACATAAAAAGCCCTAATAACCTCCACAAAACCTTTCCCAGCAGCCAGATACTTCTTGGTTAGGAGTTGTACCCATAATTTCTCTTTGCAGTGAAGAAGTTGCCAAATAAGCTTTCCCAGAAGGGCAATTTTCGCACACCTAGAGTCCCTCACCCCTGGGCCTCTGTGTTTTCTCAGAGCGACAACCTTAGTCCAATTCACAAAGGGTAGTCCCCTCCCATCAGTCTGACCCTTCCAAAGGAATTGTCTCATCATCGAATCAAATTTTTCACAAGCATAAGAGGGAAAAAAGGCTACTTGCATATTATACACTGGAATGGAAGTCAACACCGACTTAACCAAACATAACCTTCCTGCCTTGTTAAGTAGCCTACCTTTCCAGCTAGCTAGCCTCCTTTGGACCTTGTCAATAACCTCTTGCACCGTCTTTTTCGCCGCTCTATCGTGGCCAATGTTTACCCCCAAATATCTGCCTATGTTCTGAGTTAAGTGAATCTGAGAAACAATTGACAAGATCTCCTTCCTCCGCTGAGTGATGTTCTTAGAGCATTGAGCCTTAGATTTGGCCAGATTAACTTTCAATCCAAATGCCTTTGTAAAGAGTTCAAGAACCTGCATAACCATTTCAACCTGCGACCTTGTTGCTTTGTAGAAAAGGAGAAGGTCGTCAGCAAACATAAGATGTGAAATCCTAGGTCCCCCTTTGGAGATGGCAACAGGGACCCATGATCCATTAGACACATAATGAAAGATAAGGCACGCCAATCGTTCCATACACATAACGAAGATATACGGAGATAGAGGGTCACCTTGTCTTAGCCCTCTTTGAGGATTAAAATTCTGTAATCTCTCGCCATTCCATAGGATTGAAAGAGAAGAAGAGCAAACACACCTCATGATTAGGCTAGTTATGTTCTGAGGGAAGCCAAAACTAGTAAGAGTATGTTGAAGAAATCTCCAATCTACCCTATCATATGCCTTCTCTAAATCAATTTTGAAAGCCATAGTACCTTTCTTGGACTTGGTCTTGCACATAAAATTAAGGATCTCTTGCGCAATAATGATATTCTTGCTCGTTCCTCTCCCCGGGATAAATCCCCCTTGAAGGGGACCAATGACCTCCATAAGGAAAGGGTGGAAGCGATTAACAAGGACCTTAGTTAAAATTTTGTATATGACATTACATAGGCTTATAGGCCTAAATTCTTTCATGACCGTCAGCCTGTCCACTTTCGAGATTAGAACAATGAGAATCCCAAAAAAGGAAGCATCTCAAACTTCACCTGCGAAAGCTTTACACACAATCTTCCAAACATCCCTTCCCACTACATCCCAATACTCCTTAAAGAAAATAGCTTGGAAGCCATCTGGTCCAGGTGCCTTGAAGGAGTTCATCTCCATAACAGTCCTCCTCACCTCCTCAATAGAAACTGGTTCAGAGAGAAACTTGCAGGCCTCTTGACTAAGTTGCAGCAGAGGAACCCCGTTAAGAACACTAAAATCCACTTCCTCTCTAGAACAAAAAAAGTCTTTGGAAAAAATTATTAGCTTCCTCTTTCAGGGAGCCCTCGTCATTCGACCAAGTTCCATCTTCTAACATAAGGCTATGAATTTTATTTCTTTTGACAATGGTTTGGAGGTGAAAGAAACTAGTATTTCTGTCTCCGAACTTGACCCATTTTCCCTATATTTTTGGTACCAGTAAATCTCCTCTCTTAAAGAGGACAGAATTTAGCTCTTGTTGGAGTCGTTTTTCTTCTTCCCTCAAACTAAGGTCATCACAAGACTCCAAAGAAACTTGGACTCTGTTAATATTCTGCTCAAGCTCTCTTTTTGTAACAAAGATGTTTCCAAAAACTTCTGAATTAAATTTTTGAGCATCTCTTTTCACAGCAGTCAAGCTTTTAGATATATCCGGAGACCCAGAGTCCCAGGCCTTGTGAACCACTTCATGGAAGAGGGGATGGGTGGTCCACGCCGCTTGGAATATGAAAGGATGGTTTTTCTTCCTCTTGTTCATACCAGCAGGATTACACGTGACCAAGATAGGTGCATGATCAAAGTGATACCTTCCCAGAATTTCGCAAAAAGTCTCAGGATATAGCAGACACCAATCTTCATTAAGGAAGGCCCTATCCAATTTTTTTGCTACATCCAAGCCCCCCTTAACCCTCCTGTGCCAAGTAAACTTCCTTCCCTTCGTACCCATATCCATAAGTCCGCAGCTATCCATGGCAGTTGCAAAAGCAAGAGATCTGTAGCGTTGAAGACACCCCCTTTCACATCCATTGAGACGAGAACTTCATTGAAGTCTCCAAGAGTAATCTAAGGGCAGGAAATAAAAACAGAAAACTTTTCAATATATTCCCAACGGGTTCTTCTATATTGTACCTGAGAATGGGCATAAATAGCGCTGCACACCCACACATTAGACCCCTTTACCACTTTCGAAGGAGACACAATGCTCAGTGATATCAAGAATTCTACTTTCCTTCCAAGACTCCTGTACCAGCACCCAGATACCCCTACTCTGGCCCCTAACCTCAGAGATGCCAACACTACTATACCCAAGCTTCTCCCAAAAAGATTTCATCTTATAAAAGACTATATGAGTCTCAATAACAATAAAGAAGGTAGGATGATGAATCTTCACAATCTCCTTAAAGTGCACGCGGGCTAATTTATTAGATGCCCCTCTCACATTCCAGCTAAAATGCTTATGTTTTCACTATCCATAGCAATAAATAATAAAATTAGAAAAATTAATCTCACATTCCAGCTAAAATGCTTATGTTTTCACTATCCATAGCAATAAACAATAAATTTAGGAAAATTACACTACCTGCTTTATAGCTCAAGCACCCTTTTCTCGGCGATCTCCTTTCCCTTTCCAACATTGGGCCCAAAAAACTTCTGGTTCCTTTCATCTTGCTCCTTAGCTCCCGCATCTTGTGGTGAGTTCTGAAGGGAGTGTGGCCTTAGACGCTTTCTGTTATAATGCAAAAAGGGAGTATCTGATTTGCTTCCACTTGTTCCTGCCACTGTTCCCTCGTGTGAAGGAGAAAGATTTTTGGTGCTATTGCTCTTTGACTGATTATTAGACTTGCTTAAAGAGGAATTCCCATATTTCATTGGCCTTTTTGAGAGATTAGCTACCACCACATGTTTTTTTGTGATGGGCCTATTGTTCTTGAGATTTAGGATTCTTGTCCACATTTCTTAGAACCTTTCCTTTTTTCTTAACCACCTTAATCCACGCCCCAATTACCTCCTCCTGATTAGTTGCATGATCATCTCCTAACTCCTCATGCACCTTACCAGGCGCTGACTTTGGATATCCCTAATTTCCCTCAGCAATTGAAGACTTTCCAAAAATGAAAGCATGTTGCCGCTGCTCCGTCTCTGCAGAGTCAATGTGCTGGTTATCATTTTCTGGCAAAGAGAAATCTTCCTCCATTGCTTTAGCGTCATTGACCTTCTTGCAATCAACTGCAACATGACCGTAACACCTACACTTCTCACAAATCAATTTAAGATGTTCATAATTCACTTTGTAAATAACATCATCCACTTCAATCTCATCAATCACCGGCACTCCTAAATCGATGAGGATACATGCACGGGCAAATTTTTCCCTCTCTGCCTCTTTTGTCGCAACAACCACCTTAATCGGTTTGCCTACCGCCGACGCAATACGTTGCATGGCCTTTTCCTGGTAATAAAGGATCTTCAGCCCATTGAAACGAACCCACACAAGAGTGGAACCAAAGGATTCTACTGCCGGATGGAACTCAAAAGACCAGGGTTTAACTGCCAAATAAAAGCCATCGATCATCCACGGGCCTCTAAGGAGAACCTTCTCTTGATCTTCCAAAAGATCGCATTTCACCAAGAAGTAGTCATTACCAGCATCCAAAATTTCATATCCTCCCTTAAGCCTCCAAATGAAGCGTAGTCTATGACATAAAGCAGTGTAACTAACATGCTTGCCAAAAACCTTCACAACAATGGAGTCTTTGTAGGGTTCAGCAAGAACCTTCCTTCCTTCACTAGAAAAGGTCACTTTAGGCCTTCTCCCATTGCCTCCCTCAACCACAGCAAGACGATCCCCCTCCAGAGATTCATCAATAACCAAGGGTTTAGGTGTTGAAACCCCAACAACCTTGTCTCTGAAGGATACCTTGCTTCTGAAGGTCCCTTGCGTGGCTGGTCTCCCCCCACCCTTGCTTCCTCCTTCACCCGCCTCCTTCCCTGCACCTCCTACTTCTTGTGAATGACCTTCCGACGGTGCCTTAGCATCCTTGTGCATCCCACGTTGACCCCCTTGCGCGGCCTTCCTCTCGCCCCTGCTCGCACCTTCTCTCATATGTGTGGTTATTTAATTTATACATTAAGAATTCATTACATATTTATTATAAAAAAATAT
>NC_029785.2:10858488-10862161 GCF_000816755.2 Arachis ipaensis
TTTAGAAAAAATAACAAATATTTCCAAACATTCAACATTTTTTGTAGTAGATCATTAATTCATTATCATAGCTCGAACTTACAAAATCTAATGCACATTATTCTCATTTTGTCATGAGTATTTATGGCCTCAGATTTGTTATCTTTGATGGGCCAAAAATGATCATACATTCAAATTTGTAGAGAAATCATTGAACCAGTATTGACCTTGATTTATAAGAGTAAAATTCCAACTCAGTCCTAACTATTTTGCAAATTCTCATTCCCCTTCATCGATTAGAAGATGACACTACAGTTTCTAACGATTAATTCTGTCAGACATTTTACTTCCTCTATTAATGTCTCCGTCCAAAACTAATGGATTTTGCCTACATGCCACGTTAGTTGATGACGTGCCAAGGAATCATTTCAAGGGATAAAACGTCTCCTGCCATTTTAGCAGTACACTGCAGTAAAATAGGACAATTAAATCCCTAAAAATTTTTTAAGAGACACTTAAACTCCTAACTAATTTAAACATAAGACACATAAATTCATAATGAACCATAAAATAAGACAAGTATCCCTAAATTTCAAGTCATTGTACATGCTATTGCACTAAATATTGGCAGTGATTGGTAGTAGTCTTAGTTCCTTTCTTCTTTTTCTTCTTATGTTGCAAAGATTGTTTGATGACATGTGCAAGAAAGGGTTGGTCTCGAATAGTGATACTTTTACCACTTTAATTGATGAACAAGCAAATATGAAAAATTGATTTGGCCTGGAAGAATTTTCAGGTAATGATCAATCAAGGTATTAGGCCGGAGTTGATCATGTATAATGCACTTATCAATGACCTTTGCAAGATCTATGATTTAAAGGAAGTTAGAAAATTTGTGAATGAGATGAGTGATACAACACTAATAGATAGATATTGTAAAGATGGGGATTGAAACTTGTATTGGAGATCAAGAAGAAAATGATTGAAAGGGATTGAACTTGATGAGATAGCTTTTACTGCGCTCATACCACGACTTTGCAGGAAAAAAAAAAAGAGGAGGAGCAAGGAACTGAGGCTGCCACCAACCAAAGCTAGCAATCAGTGCAGCAAATACAATGGTTTGTTGAAATTTAGGAATACTTCATAGTTTTATTATGGATTTATGTGTCTATGTTAAATTAGTTATGGGTTTAAGTGTCTCATAAAATTTTTTTCAGGGGTTTAATTGTCCTATTTTACTGCAGTATATTGCTGACATGACAAGAGGTGTTTTGTCTCTTGGAATGGTTCCTTGGCACGTCATCAGCTAATGTGATACGGAGGCAAAAGGGGTAGAATGTCGACGGAATTAATCATTAAGGACCGCAATATTATTTTTCAATCGATAAAAGACAAATTGTACATTTTTTTTGTAATATATCAAGAGATCAGCTCAGCTATGTGAAGGGCATATTGTAGTGGCTTTTGTATTTGCAAATAAATGTTTGTGTAACTTTACTTATAGAATTACTTAATAATAGAATTACTCCCTTGTTGCATGAGATTAAAATGGATATATGTATTTCTTTAAAAAGTTTTTAGTATGTAATAAATTAAAAAATATAAGGTAACCTATTTTTTTATTATATTTACTTTGCAATTAAACCAATATTAGCTAAATCTTCATTTTATTAACTAAAAGTACTAAAGCATCTTTTTCTCTCTATCTATTAATTTATCTATCTGTATCTGTATATAATAATAAGAGAGTAGTAGATGGTTAATTGGTTGACAAGTGGTACTTTGTATAATACACAAGTGTTACTCTTTATTGCATGACAAGTGGCAACACAACAAAAATTAATATTAATAAAGCAATAGAAAATTTAAAGATCTATGAACAAAACAATTGAGGGAATTTTGATTCAAATTGAAATTCAAAATTATTTCGTTACAGATGTCCTTGTATATATGTTAGTTAAACGGTGAAGAAAAAAAAGAAGGAAAGAAAGAAAACGACAGTCACAGAGAAGAGGGTGGCGACGAACAAAGAAAACGACGGTAGAAGAAAGAAAAGACGACAGAAGAAGAAGAAAACGATGGTGAAGAAAGACGAAGAAAGATGGTTGACGCCGCAGAGAAGAAGAAAACGACGGTGGAGAAGGTAAGGACAATGGAAGAAGGAGAAGAGGGTGGCAACGACAGCGATGGTCACAGAGAAGGAAGCTAAATTGACAGAGAAAAGAAGAGGAATGAGGCGACGACGGTGATGGAGTCCACCATCGCTGTTGGATCCACAGAGCTGCATCCTCCGCAGAACGGTGTCACAGCCATTTCTTCGCCGGTCGGTGCTACGAATGAAGGATGGTTAGTTCTCTTGCTCGGACATACTTTATTTTGTTGTTTGATTGGTTGAAAACGCTAATCGAAATTGTATATGGCTTTTTGTGTTAATATCTTCAGAATGGCGTGCTACACTTAAAGAAGAGAACGGTGAAGGAGCAGCTAGCAGCAAATTGACGACACCGGGGAAGAGAACGGTGAGCTTTGATATCCTATCGTGGGCGGAATTACAGAGGTAATTTACTTTTAAGTTAGAATAGCCACACAAAATTATTGTGTCTCTGTGAAATCAATGAAACTAAGAAAGTATTTCTTTGACCATTAAACTTTATCAAAAGGCTGTGTCTTCATATATCTGAAAAATTACAACACGTTTAGGAAATTTATGTGATCTAAATCCTTTTTTTTTAGTGGTAGCAAGTAATTAGGAGCTAAAATCATGTTTAGGAAATTCACTAAATTTTGCTGTTGTCAATGAATATGGTTGTGAATGAATTAGACAAGATCTTGCATCACCAAAAAAGAAGCCACTTTCTAAAGGTGAGTAGAGGTACATATCTTTGGTTCTCTTTATTTTATTTAAATGTTTTTTTATGATTGCATTCTAAATATCGTTTTGTTCTGGGAAATAGAGGAAGAATTGACCCCTTAACATCACAAACTAGTGGACTCTTTGTAGCCAACTTCACAAAAACTAGCCATTTGATCTTCCTCAGCTGTCTCCAAAGAATTTGTATTTATTTATTTCAGTTGCCAAAAAATTTTAGATATGCTCTTGCATTAGAAACATTCAAACAAAAAAGTTTTCCATTGATTATTATCATCATGCAGCTAATTAGTTAAATGAATTAAGTATTGTTATCCAATGATACCGTTGTGTTTTAAACTTATTAATATAGCAAAAGGTTGAATTAAACACTTTTGTTAAAGTGATAAAACATAATTGAATTAAAAGAAAGCGTTACACATGTAAAGGAGTCACTCTATGAAGATAAACCAAACTAAAATTTCAGCTCAACCTCATAAAGTGGCAATATCATTACAAACCTGTTAGAATAATTAAATTCTGAATTTTTTATCACTTGCAACAGAACGTGTAGCAGAAATCAGATGAAACTCAAACCATTTTCATCCTCATCAGAGTAAAATATGCCTCCTGTTATATGTATACAAGTAATAGTTTTTGTTCATTAAATTGAAATCTGATCAAACTGCTTTACTCTAAAATGTTTTCAACCAAGTTATGAAAATAAAATGAAATTTATACAAGAATTAATTTTGGTAATATACAGCACGAAATAATAGGAACACAATAAAATTTAAAAGAAAAGAAAGGTTGAAGGCAATATGCAGGGGGAGGCCATGTTGAAAG
>NC_029785.2:10864883-10883676 GCF_000816755.2 Arachis ipaensis
GCCAACCCTAAGCCAAGTCTTTTGATAATTGATTGTTTGTTTCTCATTGCCTTGCTAAAATCTTCAAAGAATTCCAACGAAGTTTACTAAATCAATAAGATGCACACTTTGGCAATTCCAAGGGAGAACGACTCGGGAGACTAGTACTCTCGGATATAGATTGTAGATTTGTTTGATGAAGGATTTGCGTCGGTTTAGACTATACTACGATTGATCAATTGATAATTTCTACACCGACAAAAATCCATTTGTCAAAATGGCGCCGTTGCCGGGGAAATTGCTTAGTGTGCCATATTATTGTTTTGGATTAAGTGTGTATATATGTACATAGTTGCACTTCATTGTGAATTGCTCAATTGACTAACTCCTCATCGTTACAATGAATTCCATTTCTCCTTCATTGCATGACGCGTTCACAACCGAATCCGAGCTTAGCCCCTTTTGATCCGGAAATAGAACGAACTTTATTTCATATTAGACAAGCTCGGAGGCGGCTAAGATTTGGAAAAGGTGAAGAGGTTTTCACCACCTCAACCACCTTACTACAAGTGAACATTGAACCGTCACTCAAAGAAGGCATTAATCATACTCCCATCAACCTCACTAACAATTCTTCTTTTGTTTTAGGTACTAATACCATGGACGCTCCAAGGAGAGTTACCATCAAGGAAGCGGGTGCACCGGATTATNNTTGGGCATTTTCTCATTGTTAGATATGAAATTAAGGCAGCCTTTCTGTTAGTAATGACTTGAGCTTGTCACATTCTAACCAGAGACTTTTGAGAGAGGTGAGATCACGAGCAAAGCTAGATAATATTTAGCAGGGGCTAATATTCTTTTTAGTTTTCTATTTTAACAAAAAATTAAAAAGCACTATAATACAATTTAATTAAAAATAACAACTAAGACTTAGAATTTACTTTTTATAAGATAATTGAACATATCGTATATTAAAATAATTAGACACAAATTTTCAAAACTAATTTCAAATATTCTAAATATAGGTTGTTGCATACTTGCTTTTAGAATCTTCAAATACTATTCGATTCCTTTTTAGACGTTTCCTGCAAAATTATTAAAAAATGTATTATGCTTCATATAAATAATTTAAATCACAACCATAAATTATGCAATGAAAAAATTAATAATAATATTACTAGAGCTGAAATGAATTAAAATTTGTAACTTACATAGACAATTGAGTTCGACATTTTTTTCTTGATTCAAAGTCATCTGTTATTGAATATGTGCTGAAAGTAGCTGCAATTTCTTTCTCAATGTAAATGACTAAATTATCTGCAAGAAATTCGTTTGCCATTTTACTCCGAAGCCTTGTTTTAACAATTTTTATTACCGAAAAAGCTCTTTCTGTTGTTGCTGTAGATACTGAAAGAGTCAAGACGTTGCGAATCAGTCTATCAACCAAATGATAAGTTCTTGAATTTTCTGTTTCTTTCAATCTTTGACATAACTCAAAAAGTGTCCCAACATCTTTTAGATGATTCGGTATATCAAATGCATAATGTTGCAATTGAGCATTCAAAAGAATCCTTTCATGATTAAAAAAATCTGAAGGATAAAACTTTTCAGCTAACTTGCATATATTCTGAATATTAAACAACGTAAAATTGTCTTTATGGTCCACAGCAATACTTAAAGTCAAAAGTTCCATGGTTTTCTCATTGAATCTACTATTTAACTCTTGTATTTAAGAGTCAATTGCTGCCAAAAATATATCTACTCGGTAATGATGCTCAATTATTATCTTTGGTTGACGAGATCGACCTCTTCTAACCGTGTATTGTGTACTCATATCAGTTATGTCAATTTCATGTTTCTCACAAAATTTCTTAATAATCTCAAATAAATTGCACCAACCATTATCCCTTAATTTTTGAAGAAGTAGTTTTGATGTGGAAACAACATGCATTGCATTCAAAATATCTTGAAATTTTTGTTGTAATGCTTGGCACAAAATATTAGTAATTTCCATAATTTTCTTCATCAAATGTAACGAAAAAATAAATTCAAACGAGGATAGCACTTTGTTGACATCATAAGCCTCACCTCTTTGAGCAGAAGTCATACTATCATCAATAATGTTATTAAGAATGGTACGGGTAACTGCAAATATTCTTATCAAGCCACAAATAGAATGAAAGTGAGAACTCCATCTTGTATCTCTAGCTCTTTGTAAAGTGCCCACTTGATCTGCACCTTGACCTATTTCTAGCTCATCATTGGCAACTAATTTTGCATTTTCAATTTCTTGAGCTTCTTGTAGTTGATCATGTCGTTTGCAAGATGCACCAACAATATTGATAATAGCAGTCAATTGTGTGAAAAACTCATGAATTTGAAGTACTTCCCTTGAAGCAGCCACCAGTGCTAACTACAATCTATGAGCAAAACAATAGACATAATATGCTTGTCGGCAATCATTGAGAAATAAAGCTTATAAACCATTCCGTTCCCCTCTTATATTGCTAGCACCATCATACCCCTGACCTCGAATGTTTTCAATTTGGAGATTATAAATAGAAAGCACAGACATCAATTCTTTTTTCAAAGTCAAGGCACTAGTATCACTAACATGTACAAGATCAAAGAAGCGTTCACGAACAAAACCATTCACATCAACAAATCTCAAAACGACAACCATTTGCTCCTTTTTAGATTCATCACGAGCTTCATCAATAATGATTTAAAATTTGGCATCTCTAATATCCTTTCTAATTAAGTTTCTCACCATTGTAGCAAGAACATGTAGAATTTCTTTCTGAATATCACTTGAAATATATTTAGCAAATTTATGAGCATTTTCCAAAACAAGCTTCTGAACACTACCTCGATTAAATAAAGTTACCTTGATTATCTGAACTCGGGCTTTCATCATGGCCTTGATGAGCCACTCTTTATGATTTATTTTGTACTGAATTGAGTGGATTTTGTCACTTATTCTCACACTTATTCATGTAATTGCATGTTTTTAAGTTTTCTTCCTAATTTTGTGCTATGATTGAAAACATGCTTCTTAGGCCTTAAAATCGCTAATTCTTGATCTTCTCTTATTACCATTCGATGCCGTCATCTGTTGTTAAGTGTTTTCAGGGTTTATAGGGCAAGAATGGCTTATAGGATGGAAAGGAAGCATGCAAAAGTGGAAGAAACACAAGAAATTGAAGTTTTGGGAAGCTGGCCTCGACGCGCACGCATGGACGACGCGTACGCGTGACCAGTGCAGTAGGCAAGCGCCACGTACGCGTGGCTGACGCGTATGCGTGACGAGCGTCACGTGCTGCAATTAATAGAATTGCTGGGGGCCATTTTTGGGCTATTTTTGGCCCATTTTTAAGCTCAAAAATGAAGATTAGAGGCTATAGAGTGGGACAAATCAGGGGATCCATCATCACTATTCATTCATTCACACTTTAGGTTTTAGGATTTTTATCTTATTTCTTCTTAGATTCAGATTTTCACCTTACTTTAATTTAGTTTTCCTTTACTCTTTTTTGTTCTAGCATCTTACTTATTTTAGTTTCTTTGTTATTGCTTCCGTTTGTTTACTTCATTGTTGATGCACTCTTGCTCCCTTTGATTTAGATTAATGCAATTCATATTTTTATGTTATTGTTCTTTCTTTAATTATTGGTTATTGCTATCTTGCAATTGGGTATCTTAGATTTTATTATCTCCTATTAATTATCTATGCTTTTATTTTGTATCTTCCAAGAGTTTGATAAAATATTTTGGTAGATTTTAATTTAGATTTTTATGTTATTGACTTGGATTGATTATTTAGAGAATCTTGAGTTATCAAAAGTCTTTTGTGGATTGGTGATTGAAGATTGCCGGTTAGCTTGAACTTCACCAAAGCTAGTCTCTCACTATGAGTTGACTAGGACTTGTGAACTCAAGTTGATTGTATGCACTTGATCTTCCTCCATTGGTTAGAGGTTAACTAAGTGAAGGCAATTCATATTTACCATCACAATTGACGATGATAATGAGAATAGGACTTCTATGTCTCTTTCCATGCTAAGAGCTTTCTTAGTTATTAGTTTATTTTCTCGCCATTTCACTTTCTTGTTCCTTATTTCAAAAACTCCAAAAATATACTTTCCCATAACCAATAATAAACTACACTCCCCTGCAATTCCTTGAGAGACAACCCGAGGTTTGAATACTTTGGTTAATTTTATTGGGTTTGTATTTGTGACAAATAATCTAAATGTTGATTGAGGTTTAATTGTCGGTTTAGAACTATACTTGCAACACGAAATTTTTTTAAAAATCTTTACCGACATTTTTTCTCAGTCAAGTTTTTGGCGCCGTTTCCGGGGAATTGCAAATGTGTGCCTTATTACTGGTTATTGTGAATATTGTGAATATGTTTGCCTTTTCGCTTCTTTGTTAGTTGTTTCTAGTTTTAGGAGTTTATTTTCATTATTTCTTATTAGTTTTTGTTTTTACTTTCTCTTGTTACTATGAATTCTCACTCCTTTGGCTATGAGTTTGGTTCAAATTATGTTGTAGAAAATGAAAGCTACAATGAGAACATGCATCAAGGATGGGACAATCAAAGGTGGGAAGAGCCTCAAGCTTATGGACAACCTCTGTGGCAATAACCCTCTCAAATTTACTACGAGCAAGAGCCATTCCATGATGCATACCAAGACAATGGATATGGTGGACCTCCTTGTGACCACCAACAACCACCACTATATGCCTATGAACCCCCTCTTCAACATAGTTTTGAACCACCATACTCACAAGCCCCCTACAATCAAACACTTCCATATTACCCTAACCCATATCCACCATACCAACCACCATATGAACCATCTGAACCATATATAGAACCACCCACATTCCACCACAATTACTTCCAAGAACCACCACCTCAATATACACCATCTCTGGTGCAGAATTTATAACCCACAAACTAACCGGCAAGTGCACCGAGTCGTACTAAGTAGTACCTCAAGTGAATGAGGGTCGATCCCACGAGGATTGATGGATTAAGCAACAATGATTGAGTGATTTCCTTAGTTAGACGAACAAAAAAGAGTGTTGAGAGTTCAAATGCATCAAACAGTAATTCAGAGAATCAGAAAACAAGCAGTAAATTGAGGTGAAATATATATGGAGAAAATAGTTAAGGTTTCAGAGATATCTATCTTCCGGATTGACTTTTCTTACTAACTATTTTAATCATGCAAGATTCGATTCATGGCAAACTATATGTGACTAAACCATAATTCCTTAGACCTTTTTAGTCTCCTCTAACCTTCATCAATTGCCAATTCTTTGGTCACTTGATTCCAATTAGACAGTTAAGTTCAATTCTAGTCTATATGCCACAAAAATCCTAATTACCCAAATATAAGAGGATTATATGTCACGTATCCCGTTAAGTCCAGATAATTAGAAATTTAGGAGAAATTATTTTCAAGCTGTTGTTCAAGTAAAGAGCTTTTCCAAGTTATACAAGAACCATAATAGAACAAGGGTCATACTTCTGTTCCACCCAGATTCATAAAATAAAGAACGAAAACAATTATTGAAACTGAAATCAATACATGAATTAAAATAGAAAAGTAATAGTATTAATCCATAGAATAAATAGAGCTCATAACCTTAACAGTGGAGGTTTAATTGCTCATGGTTCAGAGAGAAAAACTAGGATTCAAAAAAACTGTAAAGTGCGGAATGAGGTAAGAGAGAAGAGATGAGAGAAGCCCAAATGGCTGATTCTTTTTCCTTTTATATCTAATCCTAATTAATGTAAATTATATTTTCTAAAACTAAATAATATCTTTTCCTATTTTAAAATAAAATAAAATTTAATCAAAATTAATTTACTTCGTCTCGTGCAGCCTTGTATGCGAATGGGGACCATTTGAGTTGCAAAGGTTGGCGCCAAACTTGGAGAATCCAAGTTTGGCTTCAACCCAACCAAAAGCTTCCCTTTGGTTCTCTTTGGCTTCAGGTGACCCATAAGCATTCTTCGATTCTTCTTGGTTAAAGCCAAACCTGAGATATCTCAAGTTTGGCTTCAAACCACCCGCATGCATTCCTTGGATTCTTGAGTGTGGCGCCAAACTTGGGAAATTCCAAGTTTGGTGCCATTGAGGCCTGACAAACCCCAATTTGAGGATTTATCTTGTGATTATTTCAGGGGTTTTATCAATGATTCCACATACTTTCTACATGAAAGTACAAGATTTTGCATTCCTTTCCTAGTTTTTACTACCAAGGAGGTAATCCTAACCAAGGGCACCCTTATCAAGGAGGAAGCTACAACCAAGGTAGTGGACACAATAATCAAAACTGGAAAGACAATCATCAACAAGGGAATAGGGATAACAACAACAATGGAGGAGGTCAAAGATGGAACAACAACTCGCAAAATTTCTCACAAAACCGACTATACAACTTCCAAAATCAACCATACAACCAACAAAACTCACAAAGAAACTACCAAACATACCAACCACCGCATCAAAGACCACCACCCAACCAATCACAAGCTCCTCAACTCACATATGCAACCACCCCCTCCAACCAAGACGAAACACTCCGGACCATCATCCAAGGCCAAAAGGAACTACAAAACACACTTGCTTCCGGCCTCACCGGCCTCACCTCTACACTACAAGCTCTTCTTGCACGTATGGACACACCATCGACCTCTACTCCTCAACCCCCAATCCAAAGTGCCATTCCCTCTCAACCTCAACCAAATCCAAAGGGGGGCATCAATGCCATCACCCTTAGATCTGGTACACAACTAAAAGAAAAGGAAGCAAAGGACCCAAGTCCTATCTCAACCGCCCAAGAGGAAGAGAGAATAGATACAGAGGAGGTAGTGGAAGAGGAGGTAGTGGAAGAGGAGACACCACAAGACATAGTTGAAGATGAAGCCCAACCAACAAGGGAGACACCCAAGACCAAAAGAACCTTGGAAGAAGGAATTGCTCAACCACTTCCATTTCCAACACTTGCAAAGAAAGCTAAAAAGCGCGTGGAACTCGACCCCAAAATGGTAGAAATGTTCAAGAAAGTTGAGGTAACCATCCCCCTCTTTGATGCCATCCATCAAGTTCCTAGATATGCTAAATTCCTCAAAGATTTATGCATAAACAAGGATAGAATTCTTGAATTGGAAACCATCCCATTGGGGAGTTCTATTTCCGCTTTGATGGGAACATTACCGGAGAAGTGTGATGACCCGGGCCCTTGTATGGTCACTTGCACCGTCAATGGAGTTCAATTTAGAGATTGCATGTGTGACCTCGGAGCATGTGTTAGCATCATGCTGCTCTCCGTTTATCGAGTATTGAACTTGCCCCCACTAAAAAGGTCAACGGCAAGATTTGTCCTAGCGGATAAAAGCATAATAACTGTAGCGGGTGTTGCGGAAGATGTATTGGTGAATATAAAAGGGTTGGTGTTTCCGATTGACTTCTATGTCCTTGAAATGCCGTCAAGCGAAACCGAGAGAGCATCCTCTATCCTACTTGGAAGGCCCTTCTTGAGAACTTCCAGATTTAAACTTGATGCTTACTCGGGGAACTACTCATTTGAAATTGATGGAAGAATTGTAAGCTTTAGCCTAGAGGAAGCAATGAAGCATCCACCGGAGAATCATTCTCTATTTCGGTGTGACCCAATCGATAACATAGTAGCCGAAGTGCATCTTGCAAGATTAGATGAGAAATACATGGTCAAAGAGGCAAATGAAGAGTCAAGCGAACTAAATACCACACATCATACAAGCCATCCGGAAACTCAAACTTCAAGGGATGACAAGAAGATGGAATTGAAGCCACTACCACCTCACTTAAGGTATTCATACCTTGATGAAGCCCAAAAGCTACCTGTGATAATTGCACAAGAGTTAACTCCTCAACAAGAAGAAAAACTGCTGAATGTATTGAGGAAAAACAAAAGGGCAATTGGGTGGAGTTTGGTGGAGCCTATCTTCTTGGTTCCAAGGTAGTAGTGTACTCGGATCACGCGGCACTAAAGTACTTGTTGGCAAAAAAGGAATCCAAACCGAGATTAATTCGTTGGGTGCTCTTGTTACAAGAATTTGACTTGGAAATCAAAGATAGGAGCGGTGCCCAAAACCTAGTGGCGGACCATTTAAGTCGCCTCGAACACACAAAAGGCGACACCACTCCTATCAATGATTCCTTTCCTTTAGATGCTTTGCATGCAATCTCGGAAGTGGTCCCTTGGTATGCCCCAATAGCAAACTATTTGGTTTCACGCATTTTCCCTCCCAATCTCAACAAACACCAAAAGGATAAGCTGAAAAGCGAATCCAAATACTATATCTGGGATAACCCCTATTTGTGGAGGTGTGGAGCGGACCAAATAGTGCGACGGTGCATACCTCAAACCGAATTCCAAGCAATCTTGGACGCTTACCATGCTTCCGAAGGAGGTGGTCACTATGGGCCCCAAAGAACGGCAAGAAAAATCCTTGATTGCGGATTTTGGTGGCCAACTCTTCTCAAAGATGCTTCTCTCTATTGCAAATCTTGTCCCCAATGTATTCGGTTTGGAGATATTTCCAAGAAGGACGAAATTCCCCAACAAAATATGCTTTTTTGCGAAATCTTTGACGTATGGGGAATCGACTTCATGGGACCATTTCCAAACTCCAATGGTTTTCTCTACATCTTGTTAGCCGTCGATTATGTATCAAAATGGGTTGAGGCAATCCCCACCCGAACGGATGACGCTAATGTTGTGTATTCTTTTGTGAGGAACAACATCATTTGTCGCTTTGGCGCCCCAAGAGCAATCATAAGTGACCAAGGATCCCACTTTTACAACAAAAGAATAGACGGCCTCATGAGAAAATATGGCATCATCCACAAAGTCCCCCTCCAGGCCCCTCTCATGCCTGGGGCACAACCACGAGGACGCGTGCGCGCACTGTCCGCGCGCGCGCCAAAACGCGCTGAAGCCATCTCTGGTACTTCTCCCAGAGAGTTAGGCCACCCCTATGCCTCTCCTGTGCCCCCAGCCCAAGCGTATGGGCGCGCACGCGACATGTGCGCGCGCGCGCCCCTAGCTCACCTCGCTCCCTGCGCGAGCGCGCAGCGCGCGCGCACGCGCCGGTGATCGACGACTTAAAAATAAAACGGACACACTTACCCCTTCATTCTCATTCCACCTCTCTTTTTCTTCCACATCCTTCTCCATCTCACAAGGTATTATACTAAGCTCCCTCTTAGTCCATTAATCTCTTGTAGTTCTCACTCACTTAGCTGCACCACCCCTTTAGGTAGACTTCCTTCTTCTTCTCTTCCTCTCTCCCTCACCTCTCTAGTTACCTCCTTCTTTCTTCTTTGTTCTTCATAAGCACTTAGGTCTCAACCTCACTTACATGAATAGATGAATGGTGTTGCTTAATTTTCTTGCAATCAATATGCACTGTAATCATTAATAATGGATTGTGAAAAGCTACACTGCTCCCATTTTCACACAATCACATACTACTTGAAGGATGCACACCAAGTGTTCGATGAAAGGCATACTTGAATTTTGGACTCATTGTGACTACCCTGCCTCTCACCAATCACTTTGGAGTGCATCCCCACTTTCCACAAAACCATTCTTTCCATTCTCTTGGCTTGCCTCCCATTTATGATCCCTAAGGGTGTATGCTTCTCATGCCTCCTCCTTGCATGCTTAAACTACCCTTGCACCACATAGAATTATTTGCCTTGCGCTTCACACATTATCCTAGTACATGTTGCAGCTGTCATGTAACTAAGATACCCACATTCTATGGCATAACTTTTCATTACATCGAACTCATGTATCTCCACTTCTTTGGGTTTGATATTTTCCTTTCTTACCTCTACAGGATGGTCATCAAAAAGGACAACGGGAAAGGCCCCAAGAAGCCGGCCTCCAATAGAGCGCGCCAAGAACTAACGGCCAAGCCTCTCCTGAAGAAGACTAAGGGCCCCGTTGACGTTCTAGAGAAGGACAACCCTCCTAAGGATTCAAACAAGTTTCCCAACCGTTACTGCGAACTTGTTTACTCCAGAATGATTGAAAGGAATTACCATCCGGAACCCCTCCTAGTCTTACCGGCTCACCTCAGTCCGATTGTGATGCCACATATTGACCGGAGGCAATGGAGGTTCCTCTTGAGGCAACCAACGGAGGCCAATCTCTCATGGGTGGTGGAATTCTACTCCAACTTCCACTCACCACATCTCACATCCATATTTGTGCGCCGAAAACAAGTGTCGGTCACAGTGGGAGCCATCCGAGAAGTCCTTGGAATTACACCGCCACAGGATGCATATGACGCCTACCAAGAGGTCTTAGCTACATGCGTTGACCGCGCATTCGATTAGAGTGCGATCCTCCGCGTCATTGCTTTACCCGACGCATATTGGATTCGGGGGACCATAAAGCGAAGACCCAAGGGTTTAGATGTCCGCCACCTCACTCAAGAAGCCACGGCATGGGCCCAAATTCTAGCTCACTACGTGCTCCCGAGCACACATGGGTCATCCATCACCGTCGAGCTTGCCTTATTGATATGGTGCATCTTGACCGAGAAACCGGTCGACGTTCCGCATGCCATCCGCCAATCCATGGGGCGCATTCATGCCAAGGGAAACCTACCATTCCCCGCTTTAGTGACGGCATTAGTTGCGAAAGCCGGCGTCAACCGGGAGACTAAAGATAGGCGAACCTCAATACCGGTCGAGGGTGATATCATTCCGACCAAGAGATGCCTCAAGCCCCCGGAAGTCACCATGGACATTGCATTGCCCACACCAACTGGCCACGCCACCACTTCATCTACATCACAGAAATCGGCCGCCCAACGCCTTGAAGACCTTCACAACAAATTAGACCGCTATGAGAGGCGTAACCAACGCCGCTATGCTCATGTGAAGAGGCTTCTAAGCGTAATCACCCCACCTATGGAAGAACCCGATATCTCCACCTCTACCGCAACTTCAAGCGAAGATAGCAATGGCATTGGAGATGTGGCACACTCGGCCGAGTGCGCCTAACCTCTAGCACGGAGGACCGTGCTAAGTTTTAAGTGTGGGGAGGTCGGCCGACCGATCTCCATAGGTAACACCTGAATAAATCTGAATAAATTAGAATAGGTTGCATGATTAGGTTTTAGTAGGTATAAGTCTGTTTGGTTGGAACAATGAAATTCTCTCTTAGGAAACCAACATTTTGGGGCAACCATGGCATTGCAAATTTTAAATGCTTTGATGCAAAAGTTGCATGAAGAGTTATATTTTGGAACATGGTTTTGAGCTAAGAACACAAGCTTGTGAGATTTGAGCCTAATGGTGTGGTTACATCTTATAACCACTTATTTTTCCTTCTTGTGTGCATTATTCTCTCTCTATGATTGTAATCTTTGATTTGTTTGAATCTATATGTCCCATTATTCCTTGTATTCATGCATTTATATGATTGAGGCCATCATTTCATTAGCTCACTTATCCAAATAGCCTTACCTTTTACTCTCCTTTGTTAGCCAATTTTGAGCCTACGCTTAACCCACTTGTTCTTACTTTAGCACATTACAAGCCTTAAAGCGGAAAACAATGAATGTCCTTTATTTGGATCTTTGATTGGCTTAGGCTAGTGAGTGTGAGTGCCATCCAAGAGTGGGAAAACTTTGGGACATTGGTTGGGATAAAAGGGTGTTTGTGTTTTGTATTTTTATTGGGGAATTGGTACATACTCATGTATTGATCAAATGTCAAACCTTATGCATTGATGCTCTTGTATATAAAAAAAAGAAATGAGAAAAACAAAAGAACAAAAGAAAAAAAAACAAATATGGAAAAGAAAAGAAAAAAAAAAGAGAAAAAAAAAAGAGAAGAAAAATAATAAAAAGGGGACGAAATGCCCCAAAGTGAAGCTCAATAAGAATCAATGCATAAGTGTTGTGAAATGAAAAGAAAATGCATGAGTATGTGAAAAAGTGAGGAATGGGTAGTTAGATTAGTGCCTAATTGTATAGGTCATTATATAGGTTAGGTGGGAAAGTTTAAGTTAATCAAAGATTCAAATCCTAAGTCCACTAGCCATACATGACCCTACCTTGACCCTAACCCCATTACAACCTAAGGAAAAGACCCCATGATAAGTGTATGCATGCATTGAATAATTGTTGATTGTTAGATGAAAAACAATTCTTGGAAAGCATGATTAGGGAAGAATTGAGAGAATAAACCCCAAACACCGAGTGATTAGAGTGTAAACACCTCCGGTGAGGGTTCGAAGCTCAATCCTTTGATTCCCGGCTCTCGCGAGCATTTCTCATGCAAGGTTGCACATATTGCATTTGATGCTTAGAAAGTGGCAAGTCCCATGCTTTGACCACCATCGTGCCCCATATGCTCGCATATGTCCTAAGAAGGCTAATTTGTTCCCAACCAAGTGGATAGTAGCACTAATCGTAGTTGCATGCATATAAGTAGGTTGCACTTCATGAGTCCTATACTTTTGCGATCCCTCGGTCTTCTGTACTTGCGCGTGCGCGCCGATTTGCGAAAATGATTTTTTAATGAAGTCACGTGACTTAGGCGTGGAGGCAGTTGAGGATTCCACTCTTAGAGAAGCACCTTGGCGGGAAAAGCTTAAGAGGACCAAAGGAACAAGGGTTAAGGACACTTTTAGTTCACTTCTTCTAGATCTAGATATTTTTCCTTTTTTTGAGAGAAGAGAGAGTTAGTTACACTTTTTGGGAGAAGAAGAGGGAGATTCCAAGCTTCACTAGGGTTCATCCTCTTCCAATTTCTGAATTTTCAATGACTTTTTGGTGAGATCCACTACAATTCTCACTCCACCTTGTTCATGTCATAGATTTTCTTCTCCAATTTCAAGTAGTAGATACAATTGATCAATTCTCATAGATCTAGAATTCAACTTTGCAATTTTGGATTTCATCTCTATTTTGGATTTTCATTGCTACTCTTTGAGACATGTTGTTAGATCTTTGTGTTGCAATACTTTCAATTTGACTTTTCTTCTCATTTTACTATGACTTTCCTTCTTGCTCATCACATGTTTGATAAAATGACAACACTAGCTATGGAGTAGAATTTTCACACTTGGCATAGGGTTTGGTCCTTGGAAGAAGTTGAATAGTTGTATCAATAGTTGGTTTGGAATTAGGGATTGCTAGTTGGCTTGGAGTGCACTAAAGCTAGATTCCCATAAGGTGAAGCTAGGACATGTGACTCAAGTTAATTACTTTCATTTGACCTTCCTCTATACCTAGGGGATAACTAAATGGAGCAAGGCCTAATTGTTGCCAACATTGAGTGGACTATAAGGATAGGATTTCCAACGCCAACCCTAAGCCAAGTCTTTTGATAATTGATTGTTTGTTTCTCATTGCCTTGCTAAAATCTTCAAAGAATTCCAACGAAGTTTACTAAATCAATAAGATGCACACTTTGGCAATTCCAAGGGAGAACGACTCGGGAGACTAGTACTCTCGGATATAGATTGTAGATTTGTTTGATGAAGGATTTGCGTCGGTTTAGACTATACTACGATTGATCAATTGATAATTTCTACACCGACAAAAATCCATTTGTCAAGGCCAAAAGAAATGGAGAAAAAGGGTATACTATTATATATCATTGGAAAGCTCTGAAAGTTAGCTTTCCAATGCCGCTAGAATTACGTCAATTGGACCTCTGTAGCTCATGTTATGTCCATTAGAGTGCAAGGAGGTCAGGGTTGACAACATCATCCACTTTCTTCCTCTTCTTCTATAAAACTCCGTCAAATCCATCCGAATGCTACCTGAAATAAACAGAATTGCACACAACTCAAAGTAGCATTCATAGTGGCTAAAAAGTATTTAAATCTTGATTAAACTTAATAATTCAAATGCAAATTCACTAGGAAAAGATAGGAAAGATGCTCACGCATCAATCTCCATACCCTTATCAAGATGAACCACCTTCCTTTCATGAATCCTTCCTCCCAAGTAACGAACTCTCATATCCACTCCAATCTACAATGGATGACACCATTGGCCTTCTTCTTCATGAGCAACGTGAAACTCAAAGGAAGACATTAGAATTCGTAGCTACCTTGACTGAGGTAGTAAATAATTTAGTCTCCCTACGCTTCGACACTCAAAGTACTCCCATGGCCGCATGTGGAGAATTTAATGAGGAGCGTAGCATGAAGGAGAGATTAGAAGCTCCGGTGGAAAATGAGGAATGTGATTTTGTACTAGAACAATTGGAGGAAGCCGTAATTGTTGAAGAGGAAGAAGTGGTTGAAGACTTGGGAGATGTTGAGAGTCCATAGGAACCTCAAGTCATAGAGCCTCCTTCTAAGAAGTTTGAATTTGATGTTGAGGAGGGTGTACAACCTCCAAGGCATATCATGGTTGAAGACTTTGAGGAAGTTGATCAAGAGATGGATTCAATAATTGATGAATTTCTATCTACAATTGAATCCTCCTCCATTGGACTTGTAAAAGAGATTAAGGAAGAAGGTGAACAACTTCCAAGGCATATTCCCTATGAAGAATTGGACGGAATAGATCAAGAGGCAAGTTCCCTTGGTGATGATGATCATGAATCAAGTCCTCCTAGTGATGAATTTACATCCGCAAATGAACTCTTTGAGTTTGAAGAACCTTCTCCATCCGATTGAGTTGGAGAATGATGTGGAGATGGAAGTCTTTTGAAAAGGATGGACGGGAGTTGAATATGCTTTGTCAAGATCGTTGGCGACTTCTCTACCTAGGTTGCCGTCTACTCCTTCAATTGAGTGGGTAAAACTTATCTCTCTTAGCTTTATTGTCCTACCTGAGTATGGTATGCTTGAAACGGATGACCAACTTAGGAGGCTTTGTGGAATTAAGCGTAAGAGAAGGATGTTTAGTGGTTGGAGTTGCAAATCAAGACTCATCAAGGTTGAGATTTCAAGAGAAGAGTTTGGTACTTCATTGATAATTCAGATTGCTTGCCACCCAGTTGGAACAATGATGATCCACTTAAAGACGGGTGTAGAAACAAGATTTGGGATCCCAGCATACAAGAGGATCAACTTTCGGAGCCCAAAACTTGTGAAGAACTTCATCAAGGCTTGATAAATTTACTTGAAAATGTTGGAGCTTATTGGAAGTCCAAGCGTTGGTGAAAGTTTCAAGATGAGTTCAAGCACAAGCCATCATGACAAGGAGCTCATCAAATGTCCAACTTGAGGACTTTAACTAAAAGTGCTAGGTGGGAAATACTCTACCATGGTAAATTCTTCCTATTTTCTCTTTTATTTATATTGGTAATAAGTTGAATTTTCAATTTTAGTTGGGTTTATTTGGTTTAAGTTGTGGTTTCATCTGTTTAATAATGTTTGGCATTAATTTGATAGCTTGTTAGTTCAAAAAAAAATATGTCCCACGCGTGCGCATGGCCGATGCGCACGCGTCATATTGAATGTTGCAACCTCTAGTACAAAAACCAGAGAGTTGCAGAACCATGCGGGTGGGGTGCTAGGCGCACAACCCAACCCACGTGTGCGCCTCGCTGATGCATACACGTCATTTTCATTTCTGGCCTTCCACGCGTGGGCGTGACCGACGTGCACACGTCGTACCTAAATGCTGCCCCAGTACTAATTACAGAAAGTTGTACGATAAGTGTGCCAAAATTGTGCGTATAGCACAATTCTGCCCCACGCGTACGCGTGCTTTACGCGTACGCGTCATATTCATTTCTCTCCCCTCACGCGTGCGCGACAACGACGCATACACGTCATCTCCTCTTTTCCTTCTTCCACGCTCGCGCGTCACCCACGCATACGCGTGGATTTGAATTCATTAACCCCCTGATGCGAGAACCTTAGCTTCAGTCGCGTTCCTTTCCACCATTTCACTCTCAACGTCTCTTTCCTTTCTCCCTCCAAGAACCAGAAACTCCATTACCGCCTCCAAAACCTCTATCACCCACCACTTCCTGCACCAGTTCGGCGACCCCGAACCGCCGCCGACCACCTCTCTCTTCCCTTTTCTTTCCTTCTTCTTCCCTCTCTATCTCTCTTTCTCGGCCGTTTCACCCTCTCCCCTACCACCAAGCACCGCCGCGGCCATCCATTGTCGCCGGTGAACTACTCTCCTCTTCAACTACCTCGCCTAATTCTTCAAGCATTGTTCCTGAACCGCCTCTCTTTTACGGCTCTGCTTCCCTCGCTTCGCTGCCAGTTCTTCTTCAACCGCCGCTAGTAACGCCGCCTCTGGGCCAGTCATGTGTTGCTTTCCACCCTTCTAGTCCTCTGTTCTGCCTCTTTTCTATTTCTGCTTCACTTCCAAGTTTCCCCTATTTCCCTTTCTGAGTCCTTTTATTATTGTTAGAATAGGTTGATTAGTTGTTTAATTTCTGTTTATTAGTTATGTTAGATTAGCTAGTTGATTCTAGGTGGTTAGATAGTTTCTAGGATTTTGGTTAGTGGATTTAAGTCTATTTTCTTTTGCTGTTGTCATTGTCTGGAATGACTGATTCTCTTATGTTTTGCTGAGTGATGATTGATGAGAGGACTTTTGCGTGGTCTAGAAATTTGCGGATAAATCCTCGTTGCAAGTTAACCGAGTATTCAAACCTCGGGTCGTCTTCTCAAGGAACTGCGAGGAAGTATGTTCTTATTATTGGTTATAAAGGTTGTAATCGGGGTTTAGAAGATGAGAAGCAAGTAATTTAAATGACGAGTGAATTAAATGGAAATTAAAAATAAATAATAACTGTAAAACAACTTTTGGCAAGATAAGGGAAATTAGAAGTCCATTTTCTTCTACTTCCTTACTCCATTGAAGCTACACCACTCACCATCATCAAACCGCCGAACCACCAGCACTTAGTTCCGGCGACTCCGAACCGCCGCCGACCACCTCTCTCTCTTCCCTTTTCTCTTTTCTTCTTTCTTCTTCTCTCTCTCTCCGCCGTTTACCTTCTCCCCTACCACCAAGCACTGCCGCGGCCACCCATTGCCACTGGCGCTCACCACCCCTACTCTTCCCTTCCTCTCCTCTTCAACCACCTCGCCTGATTCTTCAAGCATTGTTCCTGAACCGCCTCTCTTTTACGGCTCTGCTTCCCTCGCTTCGCTGCCAGTTCTTCTTCAACCGCCGCTAGTAACGCCGCCTCTGGGCCAGTCATGTGTTGCTTTCCACCCTTCTAGTCCTCTGTTCTGCCTCTTTTCTATTTCTGCTTCACTTCCAAGTTTCCCCTATTTCCCTTTCTGAGTCCTTTTATTATTGTTAGAATAGGTTGATTAGTTGTTTAATTTCTGTTTATTAGTTATGTTAGATTAGCTAGTTGATTCTAGGTGGTTAGATAGTTTCTAGGATTTTGGTTAGTGGATTTAAGTCTATTTTCTTTTGCTGTTGTCATTGTCTGGAATGACTGATTCTCTTATGTTTTGCTGAGTGATGATTGATGAGAGGACTTTTGCGTGGTCTAGAAATTTGCGGATAAATCCTCGTTGCAAGTTAACCGAGTATTCAAACCTCGGGTCGTCTTCTCAAGGAACTGCGAGGAAGTATGTTCTTATTATTGGTTATAAAGGTTGTAATCGGGGTTTAGAAGATGAGAAGCAAGTAATTTAAATGACGAGTGAATTAAATGGAAATTAAAAATAAATAATAACTGTAAAACAACTTTTGGCAAGATAAGGGAAATTAGAAGTCCAACTGAGTTATCCCTCTCAACAATAATGAAAGTTGTATCTTAATTCCACTTAGTTAACCTTATGAAGCAAAGGTAAGTCAAGGGACTAATTAGTTTGACCTTCGAATCCTATTTATTTCCTAGGAAAAAGTTGGGATTATTGAAGTTCAGATCAATTAGCAAGATAACGATTATCAATTATGCTGAGTTCGATAATGTTGAGTCACTGATTTCTTAACCAAGACCAAAAGGGGAAAAAGTAAATTGCTGGAATAATAAAAGTGTCCTTAGATGGGAAGCAATGGCAACTTAAATCAAAGAGAACAATCATAAGCTGAAAATACCTTGAATATCATTAATTCAAATAGAAATCTGTAACATGGAATAATTCATAAACTAAATTATAATAATCAATTCAAATATTGGAATCAAATAAATAAAGGTAAAATTGAAATAAAGGAACATTAAAACCTGGATCCAGAGTTACTCCCAAAACAAGAAGTCCTAAATCCTAAGAGAGAGAGAGAGAGAATCTCTCTCTAAACTAAATCTAAATCATGAAGACTAGAAATTGGCGAGCTCTCCCTGAATGGATGCATTCCTCCACTTTATAACCTCTAATCTATGCTTTCTGTACTTAGATCTGGGCCAAAAAGGGCTTCAGAAATCGCTGGGGCGTATTCTGTAAATTCTGATACGTGGCCTCTGTCACGCGTCCGCGTGGGTCACGCGGTCGCGTCATCTGGAGCTTTTTCTTTCCACGCGGTCGCGTCAGTCACGCGTCCGCGTCGTGGGTGTTCTACTCAAGGTGCGCGGTCGCGTCAGTCATGCATCCGCGTCACTGCTTCTTTGCTTCTGGCACGCGATCGCGTCGTCCATGCGATCGCGTGGACACCAGTTTCCTTAAAGCTCCGTTTTGCCTTCTCCTTCCATTTTTGTATGTTTCCTTTTTCATCCTTTAAGTCATTCAGCCTTAGGAAACCTGAAGCTACTCAACACACTAATCACGGCATCGAATGGAAATAAAGGTAATTAAAATAATTAATTTTTTAAAGCTTAGGAAACATGTTTTTCACAATATG
>NC_029785.2:10884331-10885627 GCF_000816755.2 Arachis ipaensis
GGTGAAGGATTGTATAAATCACTCAAATTAAGCACAAAGGAACTCATGAAATATGGGTTTATCAACCTCTCCACACTTAAATACTAGCATGTCCTCATGCTAAATCCAAGGTAAATAATTAAGGTTAAAGTGATGGAATGTCATGCAATGCAACCTAATTCATATGCAACTACCTAAATGAATGATGCATCACGCAACTCTAAATTATTCACTCATATATAAAGCTTACATGTAGCCAAGTTAATTCACATTCTCAAGGAGTCATGTATATATATATATATATAGCCAACCCTTAAATAATAAAGCATTTTAGCAAATGAGATGGGAAAGAAAACATTGTACAAACTTGCAAAACATTTAGTAAATTAAGTACAGATATATGTTGATGAGTTATTGAACCCTCACTGGATTTTGTGTTTACTCTCTGGTCACTCAGTGTTTATTGGGTTTATTCACTCTATTTTTCTTTTTATTCTTAATTTCTATAGCTTTGTTCTTCATCTAACCAATCAACAATTATAGAATATAGTCATACCAAAAAGTCATGAGGTCTTTAATTGAGGTTGTAATGGGGTCAAGGTAAAGGTAAGGATTTATGTATAGGGTCAAGTGAGCTAATAAGTGAATCCTTAATTAGACTAAGATCTCACCTAACATACATATTTAGTAAAACAAAAATTTCTTTACCTATTTTCCCATATTATCCCACTTATTGTTACATGCTCATGTTTCACTTTTTGCTTTTTCTATTCCATGTACATTGCTTTTATTTGGCATTGGGGAATTTCTTTTGTATCCCCTTTTTTTTTAGATGCTGAAAAAAAAAACTTTCTTTTTTTTTTAATGCACATGGTAATTGAATCACTTAGATTTTCTCATGAACATGTTTCCCAAATTTATTTTATTTCTTTTAACTTCTATACCTTTTTGTTTCTATCATCCATGTTCCCAAAAGGTTTCCCACATTTAACTCTATTCATGATTTTCTATCTTAAGCTAACCAAGGATTCACTTGGAATTTTCTTTTATTTTTTCTGCTTAAGGCTAGTAATTTGGCTAAATAGAATAAAGGGGTTTTAAAAGGCTCAAGGGGGCTAACAAGGGTTATGTAAAAGGTAGGCTAATTTGGGGGTGAGTGAGCTAAAATCAAATGATGGCCTCAATCATTCTCTTGGTATGTATCTATTCTATATTCTATAATTGGACATATAGATTAAAGCAAAGGAAAGAACATCAGAATAAAAAGAAATGTAACACACAGAAATGAAATTATGGTTTGAATGCAACCATACAATT
>NC_029785.2:10888994-10913853 GCF_000816755.2 Arachis ipaensis
TTTTTAATTTATTTTTTTTATTCCATGTGCATTGTTTTCATTGGGGAATTTCCTTTTTGTATCCCCTTTTATTTAGATGCTGAAAAATAACTCTTTTTTTTTTATGCACATGATAATTGAATCACTTAGATTTTCTCATGAGTATGCTTCCCAAATTTTATTTTATTCCTTTTTACTTCTCTATCTTTTGTTTCTATCATCCATGTTCCCAAAAGGTTTCCCATATTTAACTCTATTCATGATTTTCTATCTTAAGCTAACCAAGGATTCTTTCTTTTATTTCTTTTATTTTTTCTGCTTAAGGCTAGTAATTTGGCTAAATAGAATAAAGGGGTTTTAAAAGGCTCAAGGGGGCTAACATAAAAGGTAGAATTTGGCTAAATAGAATAAAGGGGTTTTAAAAGGCTCAAGGGGGCTAACAAGGGTGATGTAAAAGGTAGGCTAATTTGGGGGTGAGTGAGCTAAAATCAAATGATGGCCTCAATCATTCTCTTGGTATGTATCTATTCTATATTCTATAATTGGACATATAGATTAAAGCAAAGGAAAGAACATCAGAATAAAAAGAAATGTAACACACAGAAATGAAATTATGGTTTGAATGCAACCATACAATTTAAGCTCAAGACTCACAGGCTGTGTGTTCTCTAACTCAAGCATCATATATCATTTATATATTGTATGCAGGTTTAGTTAAAAATTCCCATTATTCTCATAAAAAAAATTAATTAGGGTAGCTTTTAAAGTTTTAATGTTCCTCCTTGATGAAATGTTGTCAGCTTAACTACATCATGTAATGCTATATATAAGTTTTGTGGATTTAAATCTAATATGTTCAATTTCCTAGCTTACTTCCTTTTTATATTTTTCAATTTAAACTATACTATCTTATGCTAAAAAGGGTAAACTATACTAATTAATCCACTAATAAATCAGAATTGCAAACTAAACTAAATAACTAAAAATATGAACTAAAGATGCAAAATACAAAAAAAATAGAGTAAAAATACATAAGAGCAATGTATAAGTACTCAGAAAATAACAGTAAAAAGAAAAAGAGAAAAATACAGAAAAATATCCAAAATAAAAGAAAAAGTATGTAGTGGTTCACCAAAATAAACGCCAGAGATGGCGACCTCCCCACACTTAAAATGAAGCATCGTCCCCGATGCTCAATCAAGCCGGGTGTGAAGGAGTGTCATCACTGGTAGGGATGGTAGCTGGGGTCTCTGTGGCGGTGGTGGGCTGAGAGTCTGGCTGCTGTAGAGGGGGGACTGACTGGATCGGGATCTCCAGATCTGCAGCCTCAAGCTGATGTGGGGCCTCCTGCTGTGGTGTAGCGTGCTCTGTGCCTGCCTGCTGATGAGTCTCCGCCTGGGAATGAGGCTCCTCCTCGTGCTCATCCTCCTCCTCCTCTGATGGCTCTGATGGTGTGTCAGGCTCGGAGGGGATGTCGGCGCCCTGTCTGATCATCAGGTTCAGATGGGAATAGCGTCGCCTGCTGCGGCGCTCCAATCTCTCATACCGGCGCCTGTTACGGCGCTCCATCTGATCAAGCTGGCGGAATAGACCATGCACGAGGCGATAAACCGGCTCAGAGGCGGGTGGAGGTGCAGTGGTGGCAGCAGGGGCAGCTGGGGCAGTTTTGCTTTCCCCTCAGGTTCACCACATCTAAGTTAGTAAGGTAGTAGTTGCAATAGAATTCCCGTACCCAAGATGCATTGACCTCTGTCAGTGGTCTCTCTAGAAAGAACCAGCCCCTTTGCTTGATTTTCTCAGTGGTGTATTGCTGGAGGGCTTCTGGAATCTTCAAGGTACGTTCTAGGTATAGATTTCTGGAGTTTGCAAAAGTCGGGTACTTCAGCTCGCAGTACCGGTTTGCAAATTTATAGGATCAGTAAAAGGGAGCAGCTGGTCAGCTTTTTCCTGCTGTGTGAAGTTCTTCTCCCGCCATGAGGAATCGTGCATTAGAGCAATGATGGACTGGGAGGAATCTCCTCTCTTGCGCTTGCCAGTAGCCTTGCCTTTGCCTTTCCTTTGTGAGGCAGACGTCTTGAAAAACAGAAAACCAGGAAATGGATAAAATAGAAAAGCAAATAGGCAATTAAAACAAAGGAAACTCAAAGCGGTAAGGGAGAAATAGAATAAGGAAAATGAGTAATTGAAATGTGATTGAATTAATGTTAAATGGAAAGAAAAAAATCAATATGCCATAGTGAGAAAGTTAGAGGAAGTGAAGGTAATCAGAAAAGAGATCAAGAGGGTTAGTATGGTAAAAATAAATTAGTAAATTAAAATTAGTGAGTTAGGAAAGTAAGTGGCATAGAAAAAAAATATTCCATATAACAAGGATTCACAAGTAAGAATAGAAGTACTCATAATCGAATAAAGAAAACAGGGTGATGCTGATTCGAATAGAAATAAAGAAATCAGAAATTGGAATCAGTGAATCACAAATGCAGGTTATGAACCAGGAAATCAAAGAGGATAAGAAAGTGGCCCTAGCATTCATGAAATGGTTTGGGGGAAGCAGAGTAAAACAGAGTTGCCAAACCAAAACAAGAATGAAAACAATTTTCAAAAAAAATTTGGGCATCATTCCGGCTAAAATTGGATTGTCCCAGAAAATAAACAGCAATCATATCAGTGCATATGAATTAAAAAAAATCAAGCTGCATGTACATAGATATAAAATAAACATAAAAACTCAATGTAAACAGCAGCAACATACAAGAAAGCAGCATATAAATCATGATTATAGCAGCAACAGATTTGCACATAGAATAAAACAGAAGTAAGAACAGTGCAAGTAAACAGACCTAGATCCACTAACCACAGCCTAAGCTACCTAACAACCTAAAAATCCACTACAACATGCAAGTCTAGTTATCCTAATCATGAACATAAACGGAAAAAATACAGAAAAGTGACGAACGGATAAAAAGGGTTGCGTGTTGTTATATTTTCGAATCCACGCGGCCGCGTGGGGCACGCGGTCGCGTGGTTGGGGTGAAAATGGGGGAGACGCGATCCCGTGGGTCGCGCGATCGCATGAGAGGGGGGGAAAGAGGGGTGACGCGATCGCGTGGGTCGCGCGATCGCGTCGCTGGAATTCGTGCTAAACGCACGACTCCAGCACCGTTTCAACGCAACTCTCTGTCTCCTTTTGGGGTGATATGCAATCCATGCAACGCGATCGCGTCGCTCACGCAGTCGTGTGTGATTGGTATTGGGTAAGTGACGCGATCGCATGGGGCATGCGATCGCGTGGGCCAATTTGTGCGAAACGCACAAGAGCCACACGATTCCAGCCCAACTTTCTGTTCGTTGGATCCTTACGCCGATATATATATCACGCGGCCGCGTGGGTCACGCGGTCGCATGGGTGGTGTTTTTCGTGATATGACGCGATCGCATGAGGCATGCGGTCGCGTCGTGCAACCCCCTTTTTTTTTTGAAAAATGCAGGATGCAGTGATTAACATGAATGCTATGCATGATTCCAGGTTAATGTTAAAATAAAAAAAAGGGTAAATTGAAAACAATAAACAAGAAATAGATTGAGAAAGAAGCGACCATACCATGGTGGGTTGTCTCCCACCTAGCACTTTTAGTTAAAGTCCTTAAGTTGGACATTGGAAGAGTATCCTGTTATGGTGGCTTATGTTTAAATTCGTCCAAAATTTTCCACCAGTGCTTGGAATGCCAATAGCCTCCGGGGTCCCAAACTAGGCATGTAAAGCTTCTGAGCAGCTTCAAACAGATATTCAGCCTCCCGGGATGACGAATGTCAGAATATAATCCATGATCCCAAGCTGTGTTCTTAGATCCGCCTCCGTTTTGATTTGTAAGCTTCCATTCGGGCCGGTTAAAAAGTAGAATCTCACCGTGGTGACCAAACGTTCTCCGTGATCCATGCAATTGAGCATGATACCAATCCGTGTACTTCGAGGTGAAGCGTGGAACCTTATTGAACCTGGTGCACCAGCTCTGAGTACAAGCCAATTCCCTCTTACTCTTAAAGCCGCAGAGAGCTCTAAGTTGGCCATCTGTTTCAAGCAAACCATATTCAAGTGAATAAGTAAAATTATAAGTTAAGGATTGTACCCACTTGAAGCTTGTATTAGGTGGTAATGGCCTTGGGATAGGTGTTTTTGGTGGTTCTGCAAGTTCCGTTTCCTTGTGCTCTTCTGTGAATTCTTCCACTTCCTTGCAAAGGTCTTCAATTGTATCTGTATCCTGGTCAAAGTCTTCTATGTCTTTCTCATCACTTGAGTCATAGATTGGAGGTTGAGAGAAATCTACCTCTGCATCATCTTCATATTCACTTGGGGAAAATTCTTCGATCTCAGAGAATTCACTTGCGGACGCAAGTTCATCACTAGGAGAACTAGACTTGTGACTATCATCATCAAGGAAATTTGCTTCTTGGATTATTCTGTCTGATTCTTCATAAACGACTTGCCTTGGAGATTGTACGGTATCCTCCTTAGCATCAACTGTAGCATCTTGGACGGAGTTTTCCTTAATTCTGGATTCCCAAGGAAGTTCAGCATCTCCTAGATCTTCAACCAACTCTTCTTCTTGAACAATGACAGCTTCTTCCACTTGTTCTAGTACGAATTCATTCTCTGTCTTGTCCCCTGGAGTCTCTAGTATTTCTTTCATGCTACGCTCTTCATCGGGCTGTCCACATGGAGCTGTGGTTGATCCTTGTATATTTGAGCGCCTAGTGGCCCATTGAATTAGTGCTTGCTCCAGTTGTTGAATGGTTGTTTGAAATTTAATTACTGTTTCTTTTAGGCGATCCTCTGCTTCGCGATTTGCCGGACTTGGACATGATACAAAGGAAAATGGTGATGATTGGGAACGATTGGATTGGTATTGGGGTAAGGAAGGATCATATGATGGCGAATGGTGAAGAGAAGCTTGTGAGTGTGGTGGTTCGAGCTTATGTTGAAAGGATGGTTCATATGCACGGGGTGGGGCTTGTTGGTAGTTACAAGGTTGTCCACCATGTCTTTCAGCTGGGTATGCACGGTAAAATGGTCTTTGTCCAGGATATCTCAGAGGGTGTTGCTGCCAAAAGGGTTGATTAGATCCTCTTGGTTCCATCCATCCTTGATTGGTCTGACCTTGATGCATATTCCTACTGTAATTTCTATTTCCTTTAACAATATTAGAACCAAACTCAAAGCGAGAGGGGTGAGAGTTCATAGTAGCAAATAAAGATAAAAAGGAAAAACAAAAATAAATAAACAAGCGAAAGAAAAATATTTACAATAACCAATAATAAGGCACATGTTAGCAGCTCCCCGGCAACGGCGCCATTTTGATGAGAGGACTTTTATATTTCCTAGGAAAAAGTTGGGATTATTGAAGTTCAGATCAATTAGCAAGATAACGATTATCAATTATGCTGAGTTCGATAATGTTGAGTCACTGATTTCTTAACCAAGACCAAAAGGGGAAAAAGTAAATTGCTGGAATAATAAAAGTGTCCTTAGATGGGAAGCAATGGCAACTTAAATCAAAGAGAACAATCATAAACTAAAAATACCTTGAATATCATTAATTCAAATAGAAATCGGTAACATAGAATAATTCATAAATTAAATTATAATAATCAATTCAAATATTGGAATCAAATAAATAAAGGTAAAATTGAAATAAAGGAACATTAAAACCTGGATCCAGAGTTACTCCCAAAACAAGAAGAAGTCCTAAATCCTAAGAGAGAGAGAGAGAGAGAATCTCTCTCTAAACTAAATCTAAATCATGAAGACTAGAAATTGGCGAGCTCTCCCTGAATGGATGCATTCCTCCACTTTATAACCTCTAATCTATGCTTTCTGTACTTGGATCTGGGCCAAAAAGGGCTTCAAAAATCGCTGGGGGCGTATTCTGTAAATTCTGATACGTGGCCTCTGTCACGCGTCCGCGTGGGTCATGCGGTCGCGTCATCTGGAGCTTTTCCTTTCCACGCGGTCGCGTCAATCATGCGTCCGCGTCGCTGCTTCTTTGCTTCTGGCACGCGATCGCGTCGTCCATGCGATCGCGTGGACACCAGTTTCCTTAAAGCTCCGTTTTGCCTTCTCCTTCCATTTTTGTATGTTTCCTTTTTCATCCTTTAAGTCATTCAGCCTTAGGAAACCTGAAGCTACTCAACACACTAATCACGGCATCGAATGGAAATAAAGGTAATTAAAATAATTAATTTTTTAAAGCTTAGGAAACATGTTTTTCACAATATGACATAATAAGGAAGGGAAAGTAAAACCATGCAATTAATGTGAATAAGTAGGTGAAGAGTTGAATAAATCACTCTAATTAAGCACAAAAGAACTCATGAAATATGGGTTTATCAATGATGATGTTGATTTTCTTTTGGTTAAGCTATATGTTGCTGTTGTTGCTACTTTGCTTGCTGCTGTTCAATTCATATGAATTTACTATGATTTATGCTGATTGAGTAATCTGAATTCATATGAACTGAGTTTGTTTTGTTGTTTGATTTATCCGGGAATGCTCGATTTACTGCCGGAATGTTGCCGAATTTTTTCTGAAAATTGTTATGTTTTTAACTTCCAACTTATAAATTGAGTTTGGTAGTTTTTTTACTTGGATTTCATTTAGTTTTTACCAAACTCAATTCATGAGTTGATTGGTTGGCATTTCCGCTCTTCTTTAGTTCCCTTTATTCGAATTACATCATTGGAGACAACAAAGAACTAGTTGACGGATTTCTGTGTCAATTAGAAACTTGTTGATCAATGAATTTTGAACCTCTTTTATGTTTTTCATTGTTCAAGTTAAGTCCAAATTTCTATCCTTTATGGTCATATTTTGAGTATATTTCCCTTTGACCATTGAAGTTGTTTCATAAACTTTCTATTCGGCCTAGTCTTGTTCCTTTTTGTTTGAGGTTCTTTCAAGTTGTGATTATTGGTGCCTTTTTACTTTTGTAGCCGTTTCATATAAACTTTTAGTTTCAATTCACTTTTGGTTACATAAGTACATATTTAATTCCTCCACACCAATTTTTGCACTTGAGTGATCAAACACATTGATGATGACTTGTATTTATCTTTTATGCCTTTGTGTCTTACATATTTCATTATCAATGACTTGCATTGCCTTATATGAATGTGAGTTGCTTGTCATTTAGAATTTTTGGACGCTATCTTGGTTAAGAACAATATTTGCTATGCTATTAACATTTAACTTCCTTTCTTCTAACTTTTTAACTTTTACCTAAATATTTTTCACCCTTCTTTTAATTTGCCTTTTTAAATTGACTTTTTAACTATTCTTTTGATGCATAGCAATGTTGCTTCTTAAGGAACAAGAAAGTTGATTTCTTTTATACACAATTAATTAGAATGTGAATTCTGACTGATTTTGAATTTTGTTTATACTCCCTTCCAAGTTAATTGTAACTTTAGTAACTCACTTTATGTTTGAGCTTTAACCTCTCTGTTGCCTATCTTCTGTATGTTTTGTTTGCATATTATTTGCCTTTCTTTTTCTCTACTTTGATTTGATAATCTGTGCCCTGGAAATTTTGTTTTTCAGGATGTCTGATAGGAAAGGGAAAGGCAAGGCTAAGGCCAGCTCCAGTAAAAGAAAGAGAGCACAGTCATCCGTTGATATATCAGAAGAATTTTGGTGTGAAAAGAAATTTATTGATAAAGAAAACAGCTGATCAACTTGTGCCTGCTTCCGACTCAGTCAGATATGCTAACCTTTACTGTGAACTCAAGTTTCCGGTATTTCTGGAAAAATAGAAACTCTACTTGGAAAGGAAGCTCAGAATACCAACCGAGATGAAGAAGTATACTGAACATCAGATCGAACAGAGAGGTTGGGTATTTCTGGATAGGGAGCTGGCGGATGTGAATGCATCATGGGTCCGTGAGTTCTATTCCAACTATTATCGAACAACCCTTGATGCAGTTCAGCTTCGGGGCAAATAGATCATGGTCACAGAGGAGGCAATACAAGATATCCTGCACTTTCGGCCTAAAACATATGATACAGATGGTTTTCAGAAGGCCGAGGAAGCTATTAGATTTATGAGTTTTGATTGGGATGCCGTCCTGCGTACTATAGCCATTCATCTTGATGTTCCGTGGGCTGTGGGAAAGTCGAAGGAAAACTCCACGGGGTATCAAAGTTGATTATCTCAATGATGAGGCTAGGCTGTGGCAACAGATACTGAGCAATTATGTCATGCCTAGTACTCATGAGTCGAAGGTGCCAGCAGCTATGATCCTTCTTATCTGGTGTGTCTTGGAAGGAAAGGACCTATACCTTCCAAGACTCATCAGGAAGTATATGTCTAGAGTACATGTCAGAGGCATCTTGGCATTCCCATATTTGATCACTCAGATGGCTATTCGAGCTGAGGTACTCTGGGAGCCTCAGGATGAGAGACCACCGATTGCCGACCGCAAGAAGGTTATTTCGCACGGCAAGCGGTTTGGACCTCTAGGCCACAGACCACCTACTACTACTCCTACTGAGGCGGCCACATCCTCAGCAGCACCTTTAGCATCGCCTACTTCAGCAGCATCATCATCCACTTCTCAGCCAGTTTACCACCTTGTGCAGCGCCTTTTCGAGCGCATTGATCAGATGGAGCGCCGCAATCAGCGACGCTATGCACATCTGAAGCTGATTATGACTTCTAGGCGTACTAACATCCCCTCTGAGCCTGACACACCCTCAGAGCACTCTGAGGAGGAGGAGGACCAGCAGGAGGAGGCTCGGCAGGAGGACCAGTAAGAGGTTGCACAACATGAGGCGACTCAGCCTAAGCAGCTGACAAAGTCACAGACACCTGCAGCTGACAGTGGACCAGTGGGCGATGACCCTTCTCACCCAGCTTGATCGAGGAGCATCGAGAATGATGCTATCATTTAAGTGTGGGGGGGTCGCCGTCATCAGCAGAGTTATATTTTGGTGAACCATTTCAGACACTTTTTCTTTTATTTTTGTTTACCTTTCAGTATTTGCATTTTTACTTTATTGCACTTTTGGATTCTTGTATATATTAGTTGTTTTGAGTACTTTTTAGTTTTTTGCATTTTGCATTTTTGCTTGTATATACCTTAGATTTCTAGTTTGATTTGCACTTTTTAGTTTGATAGTATATATATATATAGTATTTTAATAAAATTTTCAAGAAATGTTTCTTTTTCTTAAAAAGGACATTAAGATTCATATTGATTTGAGTTGAAATTTTTTTTTTCAAACTTGCATGATGTATATATATATATATATATATAGTTTGGAATATGGTTTTTGATTAAAGAACACACAACCTGTGAGTTTTTTAGCCTAATTATATGGTTACATTATTCAACCATGATTTTGATTCTTGTGTGTTTTCTTCCCTATGATTGCAATTTTTGGTTTGTTCCATTCTATATGTCTATTATTTAGTGTATATTCATGCATTTATGTGATTGAGGTCATCATTTGATTATAGCCCACTTATCCCAAATAGCCTACTATTTTATTTACCTTTGTTTGCCGCTTTGAGCCTTTTTAACCCCCTTTTGTTCTTTATATTACCACATCACTAGCCTCAAGCGGAAAAATAATTAATTGTCCTATTTGAATTTTTGGTTAGTTTAAGATAGTGAGTGTGTGTCAACTAAGTGTGGGAAAATATGATAACTTTGGTTGATGAGAATGTGTTTTATTTTTATTGACAAATATTGAGAATTTTGGTGTATACTCGTGTGAAATTATAGAAACCATATGCATTGATGTATTATGCTTTCATATATATATGAAAAAAAAGAGAAAAAAAAGAGAAATAAATAAGTAGGGGACAAAATTATCCCAGTGTGAAGTTCAATAAGAAAATCAATGCATATGTGATGGAATTAGAATTGATACATGAGCGTCTGAAAATATGCAAAAGTGAGATTTTGGGTGGCTAAGCTTGATTTTAGAATTGTATAGAGTGTGTGTATGTGTTAGGTGAGAACTTAGGTTAGTCAAAGATTCAAATGATAGCTCACTTGGCCATACATATATCCACACCCTTACCTTAGCCCCATTACAACCTTGAAAAGCCCTCATGATATTTGCATTTGTACACTAAATATTTATTGATTGGTTAAATGAAGAACAAAGTTTTAGAAAGAATGATTAGAAGAGATTCGAGTGGATTAACCCTAAACACTTGAGCGATTAGAGTGCATATACACATCCGGTGAGGGTTCAATTGCTCAATTCCATATGTCCATCTTTGATCATTGCCTATCTTGCAAGTTGTGAACTCTTTTGAATAACTCAACTCAATTGTGAATATGCTTTGATATGATTGATTTAGCCCTTGATTGTGCATATATGATTTCTTGGAAATTTGACTCACTTTGACCACATATATGATTTCTTAGAAATTTGACTCACTTTGACTAGGACTTGTGAACTCAAGTTGATTGTATGCACTTGACCTTCCTCCATTGGTTAGAGGTTAACTAAGTGAAGGCAATTCACATTTACCATCACAATTGACGAAGATAATGAGGATAGGACTTCTAATTTTCTTTCCTTGCTAAGAGCTTTCTTAGTTATTAGTTTATTTTCTCGCCATTTCACTTTCTTGTTTCTTATTTCAAAAGCCCCAAAAATATACTTTCCCATAATCAATAATAAACTACACTCTCCTGCAATTCCTTGAGAGACGGCCCGAGGTTTGAATACTTCGGTTAATTTTATTGGGTTTGTATTTGTGACAAACAATTTAAACGTTGATTGAGGTTTAATTGTCGGTTTAGAACTATACTTGCAACGCGATATTTTTGTGAAAATCTTTACCAACATTTTTCCTCCGTCAGGCCTCTATGCGCAACCTTGAAAAGTCAACCATCTAATACAATCAATAGAGGCTCTAAGTCTACGTTGATTATTCTCAATTTTCTCTGATGTTTGTTGTTTCATAAGTGTATCAACATGTTGTGATTGCTTCATCAAATCATCACATGATTTCATTGCCTTGTGATGGAACGAATTGGGGCTTTTGCCAATGTGATTCAAAAGAGGACAATCTTTTTCACTATTTACCTTCTTCCAATTCCTGAAGCCGTTTTCAATGAAAGCATTTGAACCTGTGTTGTTGAAGATTCCATAGCAAATAGGCAGCATGGTAAACAATATATAGCATCATCTTCAATAGAATACTCTAACCATGAAGGGTATAATTCAAACCAAAAAGCTTGAAAACGACGACGACGATTTGTATCGCTCGAGAATGGATAATTATCAAGTATTGGTTGATTTGGTCCAGCTTTAAGGTAAGCTCGACGAATTTCATCTCTTTTACTTGGATGAAACTTCCAAATCATTGGTCAAATTCCTGGATCTCTTACCAAATGACATACTTCCATTTGTTCAGGATTAAGTCATCTGTGCTTTGACTTTGAACTATCTTGTTGAGGAGCTAAAGTATTCATGTTTGATGCCTCAAGTATTGAAGAGGTTGGTATTGATGTAACAATATTAGAAACATCTTCACTCTTTTGGCTAGTTTTTTTTTTAAAAAGTGTCTATTATTTTCATCTTGCCTATGATTCAACTAAATTCCTACAATTGAGAATTTACATAGATAATATGATAAACATTATGCAACTTAACTAAACTCAATTAATTTTATTTTTTGCAAATCAATAATATTCAATGTCACAAATAATTAATCATGAGAGAAAAAAAATTAAAAACAATATATGCTAGGATAACATTATAATTACATGATTATCACCTTCAATTTTTTTCAAAAATATAAATTATTACTATAAGATTATAAACTAGATAAATAAATAAATACATTAATTATTCAAAAAAATAAATAAAAGAAATAACTTACAAAAGAGAGAAGAATGAAATGATAATGGAATACCAAAGACTACTTACTATCTTGTAAGTTGTAATGATAATGGAAATATGGAGTGATGTTTTGTTTTCTGTTTGAAAAAAAGAGAGAAGAATTGAAAAAGTGATTTGTTGGCTTTTTGTTGCTGCCGTTTCAGATTCTCTTCACTTTTAATATGAATTAAGACTTTTTTTTTAACTAAGCATATGGCCCATGGCCCAAATAATACACTAGTTTCAAATTAAGACTTTTTTTTAACTAAGCATATGGCCCATGGCCCAAATAATACACTAGTTTCATTGTTGCACCCACTTCTCAAATGGGGGGGGGGGACTGCCTCCCCTTCATAATAGGTAGCTTCGCCCTTGGGTGAGATGCTGAAGCCATTTCCCATCTAAATGTTGTGTTTTACGTGCACCTTCTATTTCCAGCATCACAAGAGAATTGGGCAACAGAGGCACTTGTATTTCCATCAGCTTCTTAATGAGATAGTCACCTTTAATACTCAATTCTAAAAAAGAAGTGAGTCAGTCCAAGCCCCACTTAGTGACCGTATTGGTGTAAACCCCTTCAATATTGCTGATAACTAGTCCCCTTAAATTGATAGGCAAAACCCTCTTCTGTAATGGATTCCAAATTCACATCATAAGATTAAAATGGCATCCAAAATTATTAAAAAGACATCCTAGATATTTCATCAATACATCCAAAACTCATGTCAAAATGACAAAATTCAGTGTTCACATCATAAGATTAAACATAAAGTTTTGACCAAAAACACTCCTAAAATTGAGTGAACAACATAAAAACATCTAAAATTCAGAATTTGCGTATCCAAAATACAATAACATTATAACATTACAAACTAAATACGCATGCACATTTTTTATCATGGTAAGTTTCCACATTTTTTTAAAGTTGAAGGTTTAAATCTCTCATATTAGAACAATGATAAACAAACATCAGTATCAAATCCAAAATTGGGGACACACACTATAATGGCATTATTGTTTCCTAGACACATCCTGAGTGAACAACATAAACACATCTAGAACTCATAAGAGAAATAAAATGTAATATCTTATTTTATTATTAGTTGAGTTTTTTCACTATTTATTTGAACACTACCATTTTTTGGACCAGCACAAGTAACCTTTTTTATTCGCATTTTTGGGCCTAGGTTGCATGTTGGATACAAGAAACTAGACTCAAATAGACATCCAAATTATTTGTTTACACATCTAAATGATAATAATAAACGCTAATTATTTCATCAACACATCTGAAGCTCATCCATATGATTTATTTACAAATCCAAACTTATAAGATTACACATCCAAAACTATAACATTACACAACCAAAATCACAAGATTGCACACCAAATAATTGATAGGCAGCAAAAATTACCAATAAAAACGAACAAATCCTCAATACAAGTATGAGAATAGAACAACCAGGTAGCGCTAAAACATTGAAGCTCCTTCGTTATTAACAAAAATGTTAGCAAATAAATCTTTTGTACAAACAAACAAATAAAGAATAATGATAAACAAGCATCAGTATCTCAATGATTACTTACACAGATTGGGAACACAAACTAGAGTGCCATTATTCTCTTCAAGCCATTTTATTTCATTATTGTTCACAAAGAAAACACAATCTTGTACAGAATAATAGGAAAAGCAATGATGACAAAAAATGCGTAAAGAAAAATCTATGAACACATGCACATCCAAATACCTGAGACGTGTTTCCAGAGCGGAAGAATTGGCGACGCGGAGTGATGCAAACAAATGGCGAACAGCGACGAGTAGGACGAAGCGAAGCTAAGGAACGGTGACAAAGAGGACGCAGGGGCGACGAGGATGAGCGCCGAGGAGGAAGGCAGCATGGAAAAATTGGCAGTACGGACGAACAGCGACAAGCAGGACGCAGCGACCTGGAGGAATGACGACGAAGATGCAGCGGTGACGAGGATGAGCGCCGAAGAGGAAGGCGGCGCGGAGGAACGGCAAACGGCGCGGAGGAGGACACGGAGGTGCGAAGGAAGAAGACCACGAACGATGTGCAACTCTGTGATTTTACGGCAGTATCGACTTTGGCTGCTGAAATCTGATTTTTTTAGGGTGTCGTTTAGAATGAGTTAATTATTAATAAAAGCTTTAAGATTTATTGGATTTTTTTTAAATAAATTAAATAAATATTTTATTTATCGAAATAAACATTTTTAAGCTTTTTTACTAAAATGCACTCTATGTCTTATTTCTTTTATAGTGTAAACGAAATAATATTACACTTATTTCGAAATAAGACTGATATGCACAGACGTGTATATTTCGTTTACAGTGTAAACGAAATACATGTAATATTATTTCGTTTACACTGTAAACGAAATACGTGGAAAATTATGACGTTACAATGTAAACGAGATACATTACGACAAATTTTCAACAGCTATAAAAGGATGTGCAACCCTTTTGTATTCTTCACAAACATTTCACTACTTCTTTTATACCTTTTTCTTCCGCAAATTAGCCATAATGTCTAGTAGTAGTGGATATTTAGTTGTATGTGTGTATTCCAATTGCCTTATGAGAAATGGTGATAATGGGATCATTTTTGAGTGTGAGAATCCCGTTTTGTTGCGTACCCGGCGTTGTTACTTCGTTGTCAGAGCTGAATAGTTTGATATTGAGTAGCATTGCTGGTAGTGGGAGAAAAGAGATCGGACGAGTAGGGTATAGACTGCTAGTACCGATGGAAAATGGAGTTTTTTAGTTTCGTCTATTTTGACTGCACGGCGACGAGCATGTGCGGCTGATGTTTGACGTCCATGGAAAATCATGGCCGAACAAATGATAGAATTTTCTGCAGAGATTGGTGATGTCAGTGGCGGTGGATCTGGGCAGTCGGACTTTGTGTAGGATGATCCACCTCTTGCACCACCACCGATACACGTTGCTAGTCTAATGAATGACATGGACGTTGACGGTGAGGACTCAGACGAGGAGTATGTTGCGAATAGCAACGAGAACAGTTCTTAAGAAGATGATGACGAGAAGGAGTTTGTGCCGGAAGCGGTTCTTCAGAAGATGATGAGGAGGAGGAGTTTGTGTCGGAGACCGCGGTCGAGCCATCATGTCAGTATCTTCTGCCTGCCCCAGTGCCATACCAAGTATGGAAGTCACGAAAGCACCCACCAACAGGCTCTCCGATAGCGTGTATCCCAAGGTGGTAGGCGACGTCCTGCAATGTGATCATGCACTCACCCCACAGCATGTGGAGGGTATGGGTCTCTGGATGCCAGCGCTCCACAAATGTTGTGATCATGGAGTTATCGAAGACGAAGTCCCTCAATGCCACGGCGTCGCCAAATCCAGCCTCTCTCAGGTAGGGGAGAATGGCGTGCAGTGATGGGAGTCTATGACTAACTCTCCTGGGTAGAAGTAGGCGACCCATCTGGTAAACAATAAAAAATCCAAATCAAGAGTGTGTCAGCCTATAAAGCTATAAAAATTTCAGTTTATATAATCCTACCAACAGAAGTTTGCATAATAACTTAAATTGAATTACAAAATTAAGTAAACAAATAATTAGAAATACATCTACATTGTAAAATCATTTAAATACAACCGGTTACTTATTGAATGAATAACTAAATTAATAAACGTCTATATAATTAAATTTAAATAAAAATATCTAAATAAAAAATTCGTAATTAAATTAGCAAACGTCTACGTAATTTAAAGTAAATAAACATAATCAATAAAATAAATAACAACAACCTTCATTTTCCATCTAATTCATAACATAGATTATGTAAAAACATTTACTAAAATAAGAAACAACGACTATACCATCAACTTAGTAACTTAATCTAAGTTATAACAACTTAAAATTAAAAATTCAGGAATTTTTATATTGACTAAATACAAACCTCTATATATTCGGACGTAATTAAGTTTACTAATAATTATTTGTAACCCTTTTTCCATAACTAAAGTCGTTAAAAAAAAACTTAATAACCTACATCAAAGGAAAACAAATCGAAATAAATATTTAACTACCAAATACATGTCAAAGTATGCCTAACATGTTGTTCGAACCATTCCGAATAATATATTCCTACTCCTAATATCTACTTCACACTACTTCTATAAAAGTACCCATACTATGACAACACATTCCATGTTTAACATAAACATTAAATGAAGAACAAGACCAACCTCAAAGTCGGCTGTCCCGGCAATGTGCCACGTCACGTTCAGCCTATTGATGTCCACATCGTGCTGATCGGCGTGCGCCATAATCTTGAATTAAGTCATAAATTTGATTAGAGAAGGGTAAAAGGGGGAGAAAAGTTCAGAAAACAAGCGATTTAAGGTTCTCTTCTGCACTGTGAACGAAACTCCTATATATAGACACCTTTATGTCTTATTTCGTTTACAATGTAAATGAAATAATATTACACATATTTCGTTTATATTGTAAACAAAATAAACTTGTTACACAACATGTGTGTAAACGTCATACGACCACCACGTTTTTAGTCTTATTTCGTTTACAGTGTAAACGAAATACGTGTAATATTATTTCTGAATTCTAACTAATTTGATTTTTGGATGTGTATTTAAATTGTAATATATTAATAATTAAATATATTAAATTTAAAACAGAAATTTAAAATTAAAATTAAAATTTTAAATTTTAATTTTATTTAGTTTATATTTTGAATGTATATTTAATTTAAAAAGACATTAAATTTATTTAAATGTGTTTGTTTAATTTTTTAAATTAATATAGTAAAAGATGGAATAAAAAAATACTTTTAAAAGATATGTGGTTGAACTGTAATTCATAATGCGGTTGTTTATTGTTTATTGTTTACTATATTTTCATGTGATTCAATTAAGCTTTAATTACTTTGTTAGTTCTTATAGTTTCACCAAATTTTTAATTAAATTTCTATACTTTTTATCTTTTCAATTGAATCCCTACACTACTATTAACTTTGTAATTAAATCCTTTTTATGTCAAAAATAATAAAATTAACAAAATATTTTTTCTAAAAAACATGTGATCAAAGATCTAATTAAGTTTTTTATTATAATATTAAATACATCTAATTAAGTTTTTTATTATAATATTAAATACATTTAATATGTAGAGAACTATTTAGTTAACTCTTAATTCACTTATTATATTAAAAATGACCTAATTACAAAATAAACGCAGTATAAAAATTTAATTATAAATTTGATAAAATTATAAAAATCTACCGAGTTCAATTAACCTTCCAAACACACTTTAATTCTACTAACAAACTCAGACAATCATAAGTTACTAACCTACCACAATCAGATGAAGTAAAATATTATCAACACAATCCATCTAAACAAAATCAGCCATTTTAGCAATAACTAATTTAGCCAAATCCTATGGCTTAATAATCTCCATCAAGTTTTTTTTATCTCAATTTTTCTCTCAATATTATATCCTGTGTATCTTTTGTCATCCCATTTAAGAAGATTTTTCATTAGAGACTAAACAAATACAATAAATAAGATTCGTTAGAGACACTGAAATCTAAATATAAGACTTCGGATAAATTCATTATTGATCCAAACTAAACTCGATTGTTTTGTTTATAAAAATGCTCAATAAATACCAAAAATCAATCCCTCTATCATTCGCCATGTATATTTATATATGTTGATTGATACATTTTCCAACAAAATAACTAACTACCGGATTAATCAAACGTTTCACAATAGAATAATAAAATTCTTTTACAGCATCAGAATCGAATATCTTAGTCTTACACTAACACCAAATATCTATTCCTATACAGTGGCTGAATTTTTATATCCATGTAGTATGGTTAGTAATTTATTTGCATTATTCTACATAGGTTTGATTGTTTTTTGGGGTTTCAAAACTTGGATACATAAAACTATAAACAAACTTTTAGGCGTTCACCTGCTACACATAAAAGAGAATATGAAATCTGGAACATCTCATGTGAAATTACAAATACATACAACTAATGGTTGACAGGATATGTCAACAATTAGGACATAGCTACAGTGAAGAGTGTTCTTCAATGAAGAAGGAAGATTGTTCTTTTTACAATATAGAGAAATACTAAAAAATAAAAACATGTGCAATGCATATTCTAAAAAATATAGTTACAATCTTCATTCTTCAACCAACTTCACTCTTCACCAGAGAAATTCCCAAACAATTAAATGATAAAAGAATTTACTATTGTTGTACCTCAATCAATTCTGTTGACAGAATTCCCATAGTCATCTTCAAGCACATAAAGAAGCTTCCTGTAAGCATGCCCATCAAGAAGGTCCTTATCCTGAAACTTGCGCAATAAGCTCATTGCCTCCTTAACACTTCCTCGTCTGCAAATCTCATCGAGCACGGTCCTATAAGTAATAAAATCTGCAGACCTCTGTTTTTCGGTCATCTCCCATAGATAACTTACTGCCTTCTCAATTTCTCCACCAAGCGCCAAAGCATTGACAAGTGAATTGTAAGATTTGCTACTTGGGATGAAACCCTTGATCTTCATCTCATGACATAATTCTTCTGCATTTTTCGTCCGGCCTTGAGCACACAACCCATGAATCAAGTAATCATAAGTAAAGGAGTTTGGCTGGCAATTGTAAACCACACCCATCTGATGGAATATCCTCAGCGCATCGTTAACATGGAGAGAAAGGACATAACCTTTTAGCATAGCATTTAACGAAAATATGTCTGGCTCTACACCGTCATTCACCATTTGCTTGAACAAACTTCTAATCGTCTCCATATACACATAATTTATATAGGTGTTGCTACCCCTACCTAAAAGTGCAGCAAATAGAATATTATAAGTCCTAATTGAAGGCCTACAATTTGAATTCCTACTGTTCTTCATTTGCTTAAATATATTCACAGCTCTACTCAGCTTCCTGGCCTCAGTGAAATAATATATAACGGTGTTGTACAGTGCCTCTGAACCGATCAAAGGAACTGCAAGCAGTTGGTTCACAATATCATCCATTTCTTGATACATCTTTGCAGCACCAAGCTTCTTTATGGTGACATGAAAAGTGGAAACATCGTGCCGGAACCTTGGCTGCTGAGATGCCCAATGAAACAGCTCTAAACAAACCAAAGGGTCACTTTGAAGAGTCATCACATTGCACAGTTCTTCAGGGGTGAACCTTGGTGGAATTTGGGACAGTGCCAAGTGAAATTTTGTTTGATCTAAAGTAGGCTTTAGGGATTTCAACAACCTCTTGCGAACCCTTTTTCTATAAGACCTTGAGGGAGCCCTGGTTGAATAGCAATGATAACTGACGCAAATAGGTGCAAATATTATAGGAAATTTATCGCGGCCAGCAGTGATTTGAAACAAAAGGGGTTCAAATTTCTGGGTATCATGAAAAAGACACATCTTTTGTGGTCTCTGACAGATGAGGCCCTTGAACATGAGCTCAGGGAACTTCTGAAGAAATGAGCTTGGGAAAGAGAATAAATTTTGGATCGAGTTGTTCTTACTGAAGTAGTTATGATATCTCAAGCAATTTCCACCAAAAGATTGCATTTTTACTGAGCTTGGTGAATAACTAAGTGGGAGGTTAAATAATACTTAACAGACGGCCCCGGTATGTGTTGAAGCATCTATTTCTTGCTCCCATTTTCAAGTTTCTGCATTCAGAATATAATAATACTAATTCGTCTTTATTCTAATGCACAAGCTCTCTCCAATACGTTAATGGCCTCAATATTAATTCTCCACCTACTTCTCCGCACAGTAGCAATCGACAAGGGAAGCTTCAGCATCACTGTTAAGGAAGTAAAACTAGATGACTAACAAGTTTCTACAATGATTTCCCACTAACACTTATATGTATGCCATTTGTTCAGTTCAAGCATATATATAATCATGGAATATCAATTAGACCACTATAACTAGACCAGCTCCACATTGATTCATTGAATATCCCAACTGTCACAATTAACAACATTATACATAAATTGGCTGAGACCTGGATTAACCATCCCCACAAGAAAAATATTTCACTTTATACAACTTCTAAGGTCTAGAACTTAGTCCACATGAAAATGTGTGCAATCAAATTAAGTTCCACAAATCCAAAACCAAATCAAGAATGAAAAGTAACCATAGTGGAAAAAGCACCTTCTAGAACCAACGAAACAAAAACATTAATTTTCTTTTTTCTTTTAAATTCTGTTCTTGAACAGAAATTGTAATAACTAGCAAGACGAAAAGAATCAAGCTTTGCTAGGAAAGAACATAACCAACCACCCATAAACTATAAGCAAAAGGATGTAATATCTTCTTGCACGAGGAAAAGAAAGGGTAGGTAACTAAATAAAATAAAATAAGAAAATAACAAGAGAGAGTACCAATTAAGTAGGAGAATGATTGAGGTTTGTTGAGTAGGAGAATAATTGAATCAGATAGGATGAAGTGAAGATCCAATAATTAAACTGAACGAACAATCAATGAATCCCCATGACGATCATTCTAGTGTCCCAACGAGAAGATACAAAACCCCGGAAGAAGAAAACAGAGAGAAAGGAAACCTGGTTGGGAGATAACAAGAAGTGTTGAAAGATATTAGGCAGAGATATAAAACAGCCTTGATCCTTACAGCCTATGAGTCTATATATAACCACATTTTACTACACTGGAAAAAATCTAAGGAATTAATAATCAGAAGTCTAAGTGCTTGAGGAATCTCACTATGAACAACATATTATCTGTTATCTCACTACTGTTGTCTTCATTATATGTTTCATGCTGTCTTAGTGTTTTACCATTGTATTATTATTGCCAATCCCTTTAAGGTTAGACCTAATTAATGTATCAAGCTTTTCTTTCTGATAGTTTGTATAGGAAAACATGCTGCCAATGCCATGTTATGTGTACCTAGCCACACATCTCTGTAGTTCACAACCTTAGAAACTTGATCTGTATACTTAGGACCCGTTTGGGAAACTCTAGAAGTAACTTTTTTTAACTTTTGACTTATAAAAAGTAGTAGTATTAATGTCGGGTGCAATTTTCAAAATCAAATTGCAACTTTCTAAGAAGCTATTTTGGAGCTTATAGAGAAGTTAAAAAAAATGACTTCTCTCATAATACTTCTACTTTTCATTACATTTCTTTAAAATAAGCACTTTTAGATTTAAAAATCCAAACACAAAATAACTTATTTATAAGTTACTTTTAACAGAGTCATTTATTATTTAAGTTATTTTATCAAAAGGAGCTTAATTAAGTTAGTTATCCAAACTGGGCCTTAGGCTACTTTGTTACAAACTTCTGATAAGTACCAAGTACAATACTGAGTACAAGTCAGATTTTGAATAATGTTTACCGAGAAAATTGAGCTCTGAAGTCAGCTACTTCCAAACTGAAAATTCAGCATACTAAGGAGTTGATAAGAAACTTGCATTATCACAATCTTCAATTAACCATAATTAACATACAGCATTATCAAATCATCAAATTCATCACAATCAAATAAGCAAGGCACAAACAGATTCGCTCAGCAAGGTTTTCTTTTTCTGGGGGGAGGGGGGAGGGGGGAAGCAAATTAAACTATCTATGAATACACAAGATGAATTTACCCAGGCTCACAAAGATCGGCAGAGAAGCTTCATAACACGGTGACAGCGAGAATGCGAAGTCATCGAAGACGTGAAGAGACGACGGCGAAGAAGACGCGAAGCGAGGATGGCAGAGAAGACGCGAGGTGAAGGAGGCAGTGGACGCATGATGCGCCAGTAGCGGAGCACACGAGGAGCGAGGGTGGTGGTTAGGCGGCAGAGGGCGCGACGGCGGGAGGCTGGAGGCCGGAGGGCAAAGGAGGAGGATTCAGTGGGAGTGATAGGGTTTAGCAAGGTTGCGAGAACCGGACCGGTCATTGAACCGGTCAGGTGACAGGTTCAATGGTTCAATGGTCCAACCGAGGTCTAACCGGAGTTGAACCGGTTTTATTAAATATATAATACCATCATTAAAAATTCAATATACAATTTTAAATATACAAATTCAATAATTTCTTAATTAATAAAATTCAGAAGTTTATAATTTGACATAATAATTTATTCATATTTTATTATTAAAATTTTATAAAATAAAATTTTTTTAACTAACTTCTAAATTATAACAAAATAATCAGCAAGAAAATTCATCCTTAAACTCAGAGAATGCTTTGGTAATAAGCTGTTGGTTTAAATCAATGATCTGTGTCTAAAGTTCATTGGAAGCTAGACAATGTCCATGAAAAGGTAACCCAACACTCAAAGCTAGTTAGAGATCTTATCTCTGCTCTCTGAGTATCGACTGGCTACTATTTGGGAGGAACTTCAATAAAAGAAGAAGCAAGGCAGAAAACTAAAAATTGGTCATTGCAATAAAAGTTTAGAATCACGAACTTACACTTAAAAATTTCAATCCATCAACAGCGAAAAAAATTCAGAGTTACAGCAAATTTCAACAACCACCTTTCAATCTATTCAACAATAAAACTCAGAAAACTTAGAATCACAAACTTACACTTACACTTAAAAATTTCAATCCATCAGCAACCAAAAAAAAAATTCAGAGTTACAGCAAATTTCAACAAAAACCTTTCAATCTATTCAACAACAAAACTCAGAAAACTCAAAATCCAAATCCAAATCCAGAGAATCTAGAAACAGAAAACCTAACCAAAACAATCCAAACTTAACCTCCAAACTAAATTCAAAACTACATGAGCAGCAATCCAACTCAGGACACAATCCCAATTTAGAAGCCAGAATCTTAGAAATTGAAACTGAAGAAGCAGTGGCTTAATTATTACCAGAGACATGGCGAAGGAGGAACGGCGGTGACAGAGTAAGCTCGGAAGAGGATCATTTTGCGACGGCGAGGCCCCGAGCAGTGATTTCACGGCGAGGCTCTGGGCAGAGATTCACGGAGGAGAGATGCGCTTGAAGAGGATTGAGTAACCGTTTGCGTGACATAGAGAAGAGGATCGACGACGAGGACAACGACGGCACCCTCTGTCACTGCCAACGACAACGATCACAGAGGCGGGCTTTACGACGAGCACAGAGACGGTGAACACAAGAGTGGCGGCGGCTGGGGGTGACGATGGCTGGTGGGGCTTCGCGACGAGCAGAGACGGTGAGGAAGAGAAGAGTGGCGGCGGCTGGGGGGCTGACGGTGGCTGGGGTGACTGACGGCGGCTAGTGGGGCGGCGGCTGGGAGCTGATGGTGGTGCCGGTGTTTTCTCTCAGGTTAGGCAAATTAGGGATTTGATTGGAATGTGAGAGTGAGACATAAGGGAGAGGGTCGGGTGTTTTGGGGGTGGGGTTTTTACTTTTTTTTTTTTTTTTTTGAGAGAACCGGTCTTTTGAAAAATTCGACCGGATAAGCCGGTCACCAATTAATCATCGGTTCGGCCGGTTTTTAAACCGAATTTTGCAAGGCAGTTTTGTATCAACCGGACTTGCTATGAGACTGATTTTTCATCGAATCGACCAATCCGGTTCGATTTTCAGAACCTTGGGATTTAGGGTTTCATATTAGGAAAAAAAATGAGCCGATATGTAAAAAAAAATCACTTTTATAAAATTTTTACTAATTCAACGACTTCATTTTTAAGTAGAGATTGTAATTCGTTTACACGGTAAACGAGATAAGTAATAAGATGCAAAAACGTAAATTACATCCAAATTATATATATTGGTAAATAAAATATTTAAAATATTTATTTAAAAAATTTTAAAAAATATGTTATTAAATTATTAGATTAGAAAAATTAGTCTAAAGGAATTGAGTTGATGACTAAGTTATATATAGTTAAATAATAAATTTTAATGGCATCTAAATATCAAGCCAACTTGAGCCAACTTTTTAAATTTCAAAAAAATGTGTGCCATTATATCTTTTCTCGAAAAAAAAATATTTCAAAATCTAGGAAAGAAACATCTAGAAACCCATATAAAAAACCATCCATTTACTTAGAAAGAAGCATCTGAAAAAAATAGTTAAAGAAAAATCATGAAAATAAACATTCGAAACTATGTAAAAGAAACATCCATTTACTCGGAAAAAACATTCAAAAAAATGATTAAAGAAAAACATGAATGCACTGCAAAAAGGATGCTGCACTGGTCGACGGCATTGCATTCGCAAAGAAGAGGGTGATGAAATGGTTCTGGTCGCAGCGAATCGCGAGGGAGAAGGCGATGCGGTGGTCGGCGACGCTGCGAATCACGAGAGAGGGCACTGTGGCGAGGAATTACTCTGCAGTGGTCCTAAACGGACGAATCGCGAAGGGGAAGGGCACTACGATGATAGCCAACACTGCGAAGCGCGAGAGAGGGCGCTGCAGTGGTAGGCGACGCTGTGAATCGCGATGGAGGATGCTGTGATAGGAGAGAAAGACAACAGGATAAATGGCGTGAGTGGGAATAAGAGAGGATAGAGGAAGTGTGCGGTTGTTTTTTTTTAATTTTAGAGTTAAGTTTAGGAGTGTTTTTGTGTTATTGGACTTTTTTATTATGATCCACATTGTAATTAGCTTTAGTTGGCTCCTATCCTAGTTAATTTCCTAAATTTTTTCTTTAAAAATTTAATAGATATTTTTTAGGTCTTTTAATATAATATGAAAAATATATTATCAAACAGAAGACGAGCAGATAAATGAAATGATATCAAGAGTAAAAAATGGAACATCAAACTCTAAAATAAAGCTATCACCCCTTGTCCTAATCACAAACTAGAGGAAGTATAAACTAAGTTAAAAAAGCAATGTAATTTTTATCTTTTACGATTTGTTTGAAAATTTCTACTAGTATAAAATTAAATTAAATTTTATTAAAAATTGAATTAAATTTTAGTATTTAAAATAAATTAGTAAAATTATAAAATTGAATTAAATT
>NC_029785.2:10925963-10940866 GCF_000816755.2 Arachis ipaensis
TTTATTTACATTTTTAAAAAGTAAAAATAAATTTATGCAACATAAATATTTTAAAAAATATATTTTGTACTCAATATTTTGTAAATATATTGTACTCAATTTTAAGTGAATGCAATCCAACATTTTAAATTAGCCACATATATAATAGTGGAACAATTTCTCATTCAAATGGACTCAATATCTTGCAAAACTTGAGCAAATAAAAATGATTATGTCTCAAGCCATTGTATATACTAGTGATTTCTTATTAGTTATCCGTGCATAAAAAATAAATTAGGTGCAAATAGAAAATCATATAATCCCAACTCAACGAATTTAATTCCTCCACCGTACAAATCCTAATATTTTGAGCTTCATTAAAAGGCTAAGAATTAGAATTTCTAATTCTATTTTTTTATAAATGGTTAACCATTTTGGTCTCTACAAAATTTCGGACTAAACACTTTAATTTTTAGCTAAAATTAATTATTCAATTGGTTCCTAACAATTAACTCCGTCAGTTACTTAAGTTTTTTGCTCTATCAACTCTAACGAAAGACAAAATAATCCCTAACAACTCTATCAGGGGACAAAATAGTCCCTGACCCCTCGGTTTGAAAATGACACCATTCTCTCCCAAATTTTATTATATCTCGCATAACCCTAACATTCATACTCTCCTTTTTTACCTTCACAGTCTTCTTCTCTATCTTTTCCTTCCTCCTATTCAGCTCCAAAATCAAACCATGGTATAACTACCACGCATGTCGCACCTACCTCAACATGTCATGGAGCACACACTTTCCAAATCTCTGTAACTGGTACACCCACCTCCTCTACACTTCACCCACCAGAAGCATCCACCTCAACGTCTTCGATAAGACGATAACAACATCACCTCCAACCCCGACAACATCCACCACATCTTCAAGACCAAGTTCCATAACTACCCCAAGGGCTTGCCTTTCTCCACTCTCCGGCAAGCAATATAGATTGTTGGACATTAGGACATCATGAGAAGATTTTCCTTTGACATCATATGCAAATTCTCATTTGGAATAGATCCCGAGTGCTTCATTCCTTCTCTCCTGGAGTCCAAGCTAGCAGATAGTTTTGACCTTGCATCCAAGCTATCAGTACAGCGAGCAATGTCGCCGTCGCCGCTCATATAAAAACTAAACCGATTACTGAACATTGGTTCATAGAAGAAGCTGAAGAAAGCGATCGGAGTGGTGGACATTGTGACCATGGAGATGATAGGGCAGAGAAGGAGGGAGATGGCGACGGCGACGATAGATCTTAACAAATTGAACTTGCTGTCTAAATTCACGGGATCCATCAAAGACGACAAGTACTTGAAAGACATAGTCAATAGTTTTTTGAGTATGAATTGGTTGAGAACAAGTTGAGGATTTTTCTTCTTGTGAATATTGAATTTATAGAGAGTGTATTGTGTAGCTTGAAGTTGCAACGTTAGACTGTTAGAATCAGACGAGATATGATGAAAATTTGGGGAGAACAGTGTTGTTTCCAAACAGAGGGAACAAGGATCATTTTGTCCCCTGTTAGAGTTGTCAGAGAATATTTTGTCCTTCGTTAGATTTGATAGAGTAAAAGACCTAAGTGACTGACGGAGTTAATTGTTAGAGATCAATTGAGTAATTAATTTTAGTTGGGGACTAAAGTGTCTGGTTTGAAATTCTTTGGGGACCAAAATGGGTAAATAGTCTTTTTTTTATTTATAAATGATACGTGTTTCAAATATTCGTGATATGAAGAGTTCAAATATTATTTAGAAGTTATTAGTTTATATTTTTAGAATATTCAATTTAATTTGATGTATTTTAATTTTGTTTATTTAGTTACTAGATTGGGCTTTGTATTTGTGGACTTAGAATTTTCTTTGTTTTAACCTAATAAGAAGTTATAAATCCCTTATAAATTATTGTAGTCGTAGTATTGAGTGATTAGAGGTGTCAAAGCACTTTTTTTTTGTTTCGTGATAAAATCATGGTGTGGACAAGTGAGGTCGAGTGAGTCCCCCTTTTGTTGCATGAAAAATTGGGTAGAAGATTGAGGAGTTCTTTCGATTCAATTTCCGAACTATGATGTGGACAAGTTAGGATGAGGAGTCATTTTCTTGTTGCATCAAGAAATTGGATAAAAAGTAGGGTGATTCTCTTTATATTTAATTTCAACCTATCTTTTTTGTTTCTATTTCAATTATAATTTATTTTTTCTATTCAATTTCAATTTTCGTCTTGTTTATCCTTCTTTTTTCTTATCATTTAGTATCAAATCTCAAGTATTAGATTAATCATTATTAATCTATGTCTAATTGTCTATTCTTCTTGTATCCAAAAAAAAAGAGTCTAATGTCTCTCACGTCCTTCTTTATGTTCTTGTCTTTCTTATTTGTATTTCATTATTATCTTGTCGTTGTTGTTGATTTTATATTTAAAAAAATATAAAAAAAATTACAGTACAAAAAAAAGAAAAAAACACAAAAAAAAATTATCATTCTTGTATTTGTCCTTTTTATACACTATTTTTCCAACTACAAGATTTGAGAATAAATCTTTTTTCAAGAGGAGAAGAATAATACGTGCTTCAAATGTTCGTGACATGAAGAGTTCAAATATTATTTAGAATTTATTAGTTTATATTGTTAGAATATTCAATTTAATTTGATGTATTTTAATTTAGTTTATTTAGTTACTAGATTGAACTTTATGTTTGTGGACTTAAATTTTTTTTATTTAACCTAATAAAAAATTATAAATAGCTCATAAATTATTGTAGTCATAGTATTGAGTGATTAGATGTGCTAAAGCACTTTTTTTGGTTTTGTGATGAAATCATGGGTGGACAAGTGAGGTTGAGTGAGTCCATCCCTCTCTTGTTGCACGGGGGAATTGGCTAGATAGTTGAGGAGTCCATTCGATTCATTTCTCAAACTATGATGTGGACAAGTTAGGTTAAAGAGTATTTTTCTTGTTGTATCAAGAAATTGAATAGAAAATAGAGTGATTCTCTTTGTATTTAATTTCAACCTATCTTTTTGTTTTTATTTCAACTACAATTTATCTTTTCTATTCAATTTCAATTCTTGCCTTGTTTATCCTTCTTTTTTCTTAGAGGTAAATACTAAATCGGTACCCAAAAGATTCTGGCGCTGACAAAATGGTACCTGACTTTTGTTACTGATAAAATAGTCCCTAAAAGATTTTAAATTTTAACAAGCGTTTCTCTGAGCTCGTCGGAGTACATTTCCGACGAACACGATGCTGACGTGGCTAATGTTTTGATGACCTGGCCAACCCCCAACCCAACACACTCCCCCTCCATCCCCAACGCACTATCACCTATCCCCAATGAAGCTTCCATTTAAAGACTCTCAAAATATCCTAATTCCTAAATGAAATCAGTAGCACAAGTTCTCTTCTCACTTTCCCAGCATCACCAAGTTCTCTGGCCCATTGTTGTCTCCCACGCCGTCGTCTTTCAGTAGACATTCGGTGAAGGCGAGGGGCTGAGCAGCGAAGGTCACACTAGTGATGGATGAGCATAGAAGACCACACTGAAGGGCTGAGGGTAACTGTTGAGTGGCTGGCAGTAAGAGCAGCATAAGGGGTTGAGGCAGCATAGATGGCAGAGGCACGCGCGCGATTGAGGTGCTGAGGGATGGCACGGTTGAGAAGCTCGGAGAAGAAGAATAGCTGTGAGCACTCCAATGGGTAACAAACCCAATTGCTTCTCTGGATAACTAACCCGCCATCTTCTTCAGTGAACTGACCCACCATCTTCGTCATCAGAAACGTTATCACTGTTGTTGGAGAAAGTAAGAGAGTGAGACTACAAGATCAAGGAGGAAGTTGCGTTGGGGAGGGAGAAGAGTGAGAGTGCGAGATCAAGGAGTAGAAGCTATGTTGGGGAGAGGGGAGAGAGGAGAGTGGGTTGGGGAGGGGGAGGGGAGGGATTAGGATTAGGGGTTGAGGGAGTTGGCCAGGTCATCAAAACACGTTGGCCACATCAGCATCGTGTTCGCCGAAAATGTGCTCCGGCGAGTTTGGGAGCACGCTTGTCAATTTTTAAAATATTTCAGGGACTATTTTGTCAATAACAAAAGTCAGGTACCATTTTGTTAGCGTTAAAATCTTTCGGGTACCAACTTGATATTTACCTCTTTTTCTTATCAATAAGGAAAGCATGTAAAGAGAGATGATGCAAAGTAGGGGGTTCAAAAGTCAACCAAAACTCAAGCCCCTCTTTAGAGTAAAACGAAGTCATTTTGTTCCACTTTGAAGCATGACCGGCACCGGTGCTGCTGCAACGGCCATCAACGGCAACAAGTGGCATCAGAAGACTTCCGCTTTAGGTGAAAAAGGGTGCGGATGCGTCTTTGACTTCCTGTTTGCTCGGAAGCTCTCGCGACTCTTCCCAGTTAAGTTTCCTTAGACCAAGGAGAATCTCCATAGGAAGTAGTCCCTCAGATTTCGCACGTAGGAGATCGAGACCCCCAGGCAGTGGCGGAACTTGAAACAAAATTTTGGGAGGGCCAAATAGAAAATAATTGTCAAAATATTTTTTTATATGGACCTCATTTAAGATAAACTCGTCTAATCTCATCTCTCTGGTTTGGGTGATCATACTGCCAAATTTAAAGCCCTTTTTCAAGATCTCGTTCCAAAAAGTTAAAGTTAAAGTCATCAGATATAACTTTTTGAACTTTTGAAGGTTATATCTCACTTTCTTCGTGATTCATTAAAGTAGAAGAACTATCTACATGTATTGATATTGTAAAAGTTATATGTTCTCCTTCTTAAATATTAGCCTTCCTCTTAAAAAATATATCAATTCTTTGATTGTTCATTATTATCTTATATAAAAATTTGAATATATATCCTGTAAAATATATAAAGAAGAAGTTAGAAGGACAAATATTAAAATTTATAATATTTATTGAAATTTTTTATCAATTTATACAAATACAATAATATTAATACTTATTGAATATTCTATTATTTTTATCATATAAAAAATTAAATTAAATAAATAGTAAAATATAAAATAATATTAAATTAAATAAATAAAAGATATCTAATTTTTTATATTTGAATCTAAAGATAGAGAGAGTGTTGTTTATTGAACTTATTAGATACTTTAAGTCATAGTAAATTATTTAAGTCAATTGAACTATTTTTTATCTTTTGAAAAAGTACTACTAAGTTTTTTATAAAAAGTTTGGGGGGCCATGGCCACCCCTTGTCTGAACTAAGCTCCACCACTGCCCCAGGGTAATCCGTTTTTGCCAAACAAAAGATAGAGTTCAAATTAATATTCAACCAGCTTGGAGACAGCTGTTTAAAGACCCAGCTAAGAGACTTTACTGAATGACTTGATCGATCATACTGTACTAAATAGACTCTTTCCATTCATTTGAAAACGTCTATGATCTCTTCCCAAACCAAACATGAATCTTTCAATTCATTTGGGGACTTCTGGAAGGCTACTAGCTTGGCACAGAATATATATATATATATATATATATGAACTACACACATCAACAATTCATGGCAATAATAGATAGCAATTTCAAAAAATATAAAAAATAACAAATGTCCATTAGCAAGGGTTTACGAGTACAAGGTATTCAAGACAATCGAGAAATGACAACTGCAGGTTTGAGTACTACCAATGAGAAGTAGAATAGAGGCACATGTGATGGAACAGAGGCATATGCAACGGAACATAGTAGAATCACAAAATTGGACGACAAAAAGAGAACGAGGGGACGCATTACAAAAAATTTGTTAATTACCGAAATTTTAAGTGGGACGCTTTTATCATCAGATTTTATATAGCATTCTACCCCAAAATCTGATGATAAATTTTGGTGCAAATAACCAATTTAACGGCGTCAAAGTTACCGTCGAATTTGTCGACAGAAAAATCCGACAATAACGGTCAAACACTTATTGTTGAATTTTTCTACCAGTAAATCTGATGATATTTTTGGTGTACGAGCCTCTTCTCTTTCATTCTACGAACCCTTCTACTCTCTTCTCCTTTTCTCTCTTCTCTCCCCCTCTCAATAATAAAACTGTGGAGTAATAAAGGATTGCGCACAAAAACGGCTAGGTTATATGTATGGTTGAATGTTTCTTTTTTAATATAGAGAAAATTTCACTCCCCTCTCCTGAGAGATGCTAAAATGACACTCTCCTCCTCTCTATTTATAAAATGTACATTTCTCTCCCTTATAACTTTTAAAAAACTTCCTCTTTAATCCATTTTAAATTTTGTGTTAACCAATGTTAAATTTATCCATTTTTCAAGAAAAAATAAATTATTTTTTTATAAAAATACCTTTTAACAAAAAATTTATTTTTTGTCATTAAATTTTGCTTACCAAAATACTCTTTAATAAATTATTTTTTATTGATTAAATTGTATTTTACCAAAGTATTTTTTTAAAAATTAATAATTAAATTATTTTTGTTAAGATACTCTTCAATAATTTTTAATTATTAAATTATAATTTACTATTAATTTTAGCATGATTTTATGAATTGGGTGTTTGGTGAGTAATAATATAATGGCATGAATGAAATTGGGTATGAATATTGTGATATGGTTGTTAGTATGTTGATTGGGGTGAAAATTAGACCGGAGACCGTGATAGGGTGAGGTATCCCTAATTGATAAGTTATGATAAGTTAGATAATTGTCATGTTGTGATTGGTTATGGAACGATGTAGTTTGGTTGAGTAATTAAATTGTTATGATTGGTTTGTTGATAGAAACTTAGGAAATTGGATTGATTGTGCTGGAACTTGTTTGATTTTGTGTTGAATGGATAGAAACTAATAAATGGATGTTGAGATGCTTAGAAATGGATTTGGAGTGATTTGAAACTCAATTGGCTTGACATTTGGTAAAAATTGACAATTGGATAAATTTGATAAAAACAGAATTTTGATCAATTTTGGCGAGCTATAATTTGGTGCTTGGAGTTTGGATTTGTATAAAATTTATCTTAAATTGAAGCTAGTGAAAAGAGCTTTAAAACGGTCTAAAACGGAGAAAAACGGAATTTTATAGACAAAGTTATGAATGTTGAAAAATTAGGGTTTAAAACTGAAATGTAGTAGATTATGCAGAACTGGGATAGACCCAAGTTCTGTACGTACGCACAGGTTATGCGTACGCACGAGTTGAAAATCCGATTGGGGCAGCGGGAGGTTCTGCGCGTATGCACCATGTGTGCGTACGCATGACTTGAAAAACCCCACTTACCCGAGTCAGCTAGGTTCTGTGCGTACACACGAGGCGTGTGTACGCACAACTACCCTGTTTTGTCCAAATTGTTGTTTTTGAACTACTTAACCTTCCAACCTATTTATAACCCCATTTGAAGTTGAATAACTAATCATTAAGCATTAAATACATTGGGAAGGATTATAATGAATTGAGTTAAACTATTCCTGGACTTAACGCTTAGTTAACCGAATGAAATATTGCGGGGATGGTGGTTTTATCCCACTCGCGGTGAGGACGAAGGTTTCATCCCACTCATCTGTTAATGAAATTGACAAACTGATAAATTATTGTGGGTTAATAAATTCAAATTGATAAAATGGATAATGAATTTGGGGTTGAGGAGTTTAATCACTTATGAAATGACTAATGACTTTGATATTGATTAATTGTGGTCTAAATGGCTGGAGTGACAAGGTTTGGGTGTTATCCCACTTGTGTAATAACTTGATCATTGATTTGGCACCTTCTCCGGGTAAGGACGGAGGTCTCATCCCCCTTGTTCCATGGTTGCAGTGTGATGTGAAGACAACGATACATAATACCCACATTCTCTCGGATGAAAGATGAGACAGCACACTCCGTTGATGTGGGACGGCACTCTCCATTTGTTTGGCACGGTTATACCTCCAAGAGAATGTGGGACGGCACTTTCCATTGAGATAATGGTACCATGAATTGGTTATTTCTCCTGGGGATGTACATCGAGAGACCAATCCGGGGTGTCAACTGGATTTTGTGTCGGGTTTGGCAGTATAACCGACACGTGAGCTCATGGCCAGTAGGACAGGCATGCATCATCTGCATCTATGTGACATTGTTTGAGTGTGTACATTATATTTGGTTTGTCTACATGATTATCTCTATTTAACTACTATTTGTCCTACTTGCTGTAATTGGCTTTGTTTGTGCTTGAATCTCTCTGCTTGTGCTTGTTACTACCACTAAACAAATTACTGAACACTGAATTACTAAATTTGAACTATTGTGATATTGAGAGAACTGATGACTTGTATTGAGAAGAGTTGAGAATTTGAGATCACTAGTATAACTGAGAACTTAGTCTGTTAACCCTGTTTGGATTAGAAAGGACCAAGACTTGAACCTTGTATTGTTTGGAATTTAGGATTGCCTAGCAGGTTCATTTCTTTTTACATAGTCTCTATTTGGAATTATTACCCTACTGAGAACCTTCGGGTTCTCACCCTATTGTGAAATTGTTTATTTTACAGATTTAGGACGTGAAGCACCTCGTTGAGCGTGCATGATCTCTTGTGAAAAACGAAGATTATCTTTTGGGACTTTATTTTGTATCTTAGTATTTACTTCTCCACTTTTGTATATGTAACTGTATATCCTTCTTAGAGGTTAATTTATGGAGAAACAAATTGTATTTTGTATACTTCTAGGTTATATTATACTTTCTAGCTGACCTTTTCTTCGCAGGTCGAGACTAGTACTTGCTATGTATCTCCTTTTGAATTATATATATATATATATATATATATATATATATATATATATAGAGGTCGTAATACTTCACCACCTCTAATTTACAACTATAACGTAAGATTTTGTGTAGTAGGGAGTTACAAGAATCTCCTTGCATGCATGGCGATGAAGGATGCTCGGGATGCAGAATTCCTGCAGCAAGAGCTTAGAGAGGAGCTGCAGAACATACAACGCATGCGGCAGCAGATGGATATCTACTATAAGCAAATGGGGCAGTGATGCTGGAGGCAACACATCCTCATCTGCATTTGCACTATCCCAAACACAAGCACCCACAGTAGCACCATCGCATCAAGACCAGGAGCGAGACCTTTAGGAGGAGGAGGACGACGACGACGACGATGACTATGAGGACCTGTAGGGTCTAGTGTGTTTGATTAGTGTATAATTTTTTTTTACGAGGAGATTACTTTATTACATTGTAGTTTTTTATTTTAATGGCGTATTTAATTTTCATTAATTTTTATTTACTCAAACAGGTTATAAATATGATGATAACTATTAAATAAAATTTATTTTTTAATTCAAAAAAATATTATCATTGAATTTTGCATCGGATAAATTTGTCGTTATTCGTTTTATTTTTTTAAGTTAAATTAAAAAAATTTCATCGAAATTAGCAACAAAAAATTCTGACGATAATCATGATGCGAAACACAATTATTGACGCTAATGTTACTATCGTATTTTTTTTACGGTAAAGTCTCCCTTAAATTGGTCATTCCTTAATGTTTATCGTCAAATTTTTTCAATGATAATTAACATCGAAAAGACAAAATCCAACAGTAAAACATTACTGACAACACTTATACCGTTAAATTATTTTTGCTGGTAATAATAATATTACCGTCGAATTTTTTGTCAATTCTGTTAGTAATTCTAATAATTTTTGGCATTTATTTTGTAGGAATGTGACAGAAGAAAGACAAAGAGGCATGCAAGTTGATGGCAGAAAAAAAGAGATTAAGTTGATGACAACAATGTCACAGCATCGAATAGGAGGGAGGTGAAGAGGGAGGTGAAGAGGGAGGCCAAGAGTGAGAGGGGAAGAGTGCACCGTGTGTGAAAAAAATAAGAAAAGTAATTAAGTTGTAAAGATATTTTAGACATTTTATAATTTAAGTTAAATTTTAATGAAATGGAATTTCAAATCATACCTATTTTAGTAAAAATTAGTTTTAGGAGAAGACAATGGAAATTAAATTGAATTTTGTCTTTTTTTTTAAACACTAAAATTCAATTTAATTCCTATAAAATTAAATTTCAAAAAGTTTTCAAACACTCTATCATTAATTAATATGAAATTTTTATCCATATATAAGCACTCTACGGACTACGTATAATGAGATATTCATTTCAAACATTGCTAATAATTTTATTAGTATAATCATATTACATATATACTAAAATCAATCACTAAAATTAGTTACTAATATAACATATATATTAGAATATAAAATATATATTAAAAATAAATTAAATAACATATATTTATACATAATACACTGATTATAATAATAATATGTTGAAAGAAGGGTTCCTAAATGCATATAAATACAAGAAAAACATGTATACAAATTTTCAATAATATATTAGTCACACATTCAAATTAACTACTTTCAACATTTACTAAAATAATATAATTATCTTAAAGAAATAATTTGATTAGATGATTATCATATATAAAAAATATTTTATCGTATGTATAATTCAATATTAACGAACTCATTAAATTATTTGCATTATCCTTGTATGATTTGCAAGTAGCAGTATTAAGGACAAGATCATATCATCATATGTACAACAACGATTGCGGCTGCCGGGAAAAAACACCCATAGTTTGTACAGAACATGTTATCCAAACTACGAAACATCGTGGGATTTTGTTCCCTTGGATTCTTATTAATGTTATTATAAAAGATATTTCAAATAAGTCCAAACGAAAAAATGTGTTATTGTTACGTGTGCCTCATCTGAAAGTTGGTGTAATATTCATATAGAATTATACATTAGGTAGCTGCATGATGTATCACATTTGGTAAATCAGAATTACAAAAATACTATCTGTAGACGAAAAAATAATCACCAAACTAAATANAGCTGAGCGCATTTATCCCAAAGTTGTTATGTGATGTAATGATTATGTTCAGTGTGCACATACGCTATTGATTTTTCTATATATATTCCAAGATTGCATTGCCAACTAGCTGTTAACATGAGGATATAAAGCAATATTTTGAAAATTGGATAATAGTGTCAATAAAAAAAAAAAGTGTTTAAAAAATAATTGATTGAATTATTTTTCGTGATTTAAAATAGAGGAGTGCTACACATACAAATTATTTGGTTTACAAGTCATACAAGTTGGGAGAAACTTAACAAAAAGCACGCTGACCCATATACCATTTGTCCATTTCCATGGCATGCTTCGCGTTCTTCCTTCTCCTCCTCCTCTTCCTTCTTCTTCTCCTTCTTCTTCTCCTGCTCTTCTTCTTCTTCCTCCTCCATGAAAACGAGTTTCTTGCCAAATTTGATCTCCTTCGTGCGTTCTCTCTTTACCTTTTCATTCGTTATTTTATCTGCGTTTATTACTGGTATTCTTGCTTCATTTTTTTTTCGATTTTCATGGTTTCTGAAATCAAGCTTTGAAATCGTTTTGAAGATAATGGAACTTCAGAAATACACCCAAACGATTGCAGAAATACACCCAACCGATTACAGAAATACACCCAAACAGTTACAGGAATTCACCAAAATGATTATAGAAATACACCAAAAGAATTACAGAAATACACCCAAAGGATTACAAAAATACATCCAAAGAATTTAAAAAATACATTCAAAATTCGTTGAAGTACACCTTATGCATAATTCAGAACTCTTCCTCTTTCTCCTCCTCATCTTCTGCTGCTTCTTCTTCTTCACTTTCTTATTTCATATTCTCATAATTCTTTTTGGGAGGAAAAAATAAACAAAAAAAAAAAATACATAATGTTGCAAAATCAAAAGAAGAACGGAGAGAAACACGACGATGAAGATGAAACACTTCAAAAACGAAGAAGAAGAAGAAGAAAAAGAGGAGGCATGGAGAAAAAAAAAGAAGAAATAAATGACTTGTATGACTTGTATGAGAAAACGCTTATATGTGAAAATTTTCTTTTTAAAATATTTGTTTGAAAAAAAATAAAATTATCTTTTATAATAAAACAGTGAAAACTATTGACATTATTAACAGATTATTCAACTGTTATAAAGAATGGAATGGTGATAATAATGTCGAAGATAACATAAGAATAAGAATAGCAGTATGTTTCTTATTTGTTTCTTATTTTATACTTTGCATGCTCTATATTGGTGTGTTAAATTCTTTTATTATATAAAAAAAAATCTTAGTTGTGGATCATTAATCATTTAGCTATTTGTTCGCTCACTAAATGTTTTTAAAGAGTAACAAATTGTGAGAAATAAAAAGTGCTTAAAGGTTTTCTTCAAAATCAATCTCCAATATATTGTAAGTTTGTAACAAACAAGAATTTAAAGTTTAACGACCAATCAATCGATCACAGAATCACAGCTCAAAATCTTAGAGACCAGATTTAAGTTAAATCCGTCGTCATTTGTTAAGATTCACAAAAATTAGAGTAAAGGACAAATTCGTTCCTGACTTTTTTTCTGCGAGTATTTTTGTCCTCAAGGATTGAAAAATACTTTAATGTCCCTGACCCCTCGAAAAAGCGGACATATTTACCCCTCCGTTAAAGTCGCTCTGTTTGCCCTAACGAAAAACGGTGACGTGGCTCCCGTGGGGATGATTTGGCCGTTACGGGCTGCCACGTGGGATGAGCTTTTGAAAAGAGGACGTATTAGTCCCCGGAATCAAAACATCGCCGTTTCTCCTCCACCCCCAATCTATGAAATCCTTGAGTCATAATCCTTCGAATGCAGTGTGAAGGTGAAGCGGGTGAAGGAAGAAAGGGAGCATTCCGACCCATGGCGGAGCTCGGCCACAAGTCCGACGGCCAGACCATCGAGTGGCTCCTCTGCCAGGCTGAGCCCTCAATCATTGCCGCCACCGGAACCGGAACCACTCCCTCCAGCTTCTCCTCCGTTTCCGTCTCCATACGCGGTGGAGCTGGCTCTCTCTCTTCTCCTTCCTCAACCTCTGCAGCGTCTTCGCTCGACCACAAGCCCTTGCTCGCTCCCACTCCCTTCATACTCGGCAAGCGCATACGCACCGACGACGACGCTTCCGCCAAGGACGACGGGGTCTCCGTGGGACCCGCCGTGGGGTCTTCAGTGGGCCCCGGAGCTCCAGCAAGGCTCTGGGCCCTCCCGGCCAGGCCCGATTTCGGTCAAATTTAGTATACAGTGAGCCTGTATTTTGTGTTCGGAAAAGATGTGAACCAGATTTTGAGTACGTAGATGGGTCGTAGACCAATGGGATGATTTTCCACATTTCTTTGTTACATATGATTTAATTTTAGCAAGCTGCGTTCCCAATTATCTTGGAGTTGTCTCGTATGTTAAACTCAATTATTCAACTCAACATTATCATCTGTTTTTCTACCATGGAGCTTTATCTTCAATTTTTGAATATTTGCTTATGCTTGCATGTTTATGTATTATACTATTATCATACTAAGCATTGTGCAGAAATTGCTCTAATAATCTGATATATTCATGTCTAGAAATTTTGCATATGGGTATTATCCTAATTATCCTATTCTATGTTGAATTTGCAGGAGAAATTTGCATCAATGATTGCTGATGCAGGGTTCCAGAAAGTAGAGTATGAGAATCTAATAGGGAGAGTGGTTACCGTCCATTCAGGGTCATAATTGGCAATTGCAATTCACAATTTTAATGAGAATGTGTATATAACTTTTTTTATTGATGTTAAATTCTTTACCAAAAAGATAGAAACAAAATTGACGATTGCTGTTAGTAAATATACTTAAGAACAATACATAAATAAATAATTCAAATAGATCCTCTTTATTTTATCTTTTTAATTCATGATTTTATTAACATGTTCTTCCTATTTTGTTTATAGAGCCTTTCAATATGCTTGATATCTTCCATTTCCTACCCCTCACCACCACACTAACCCAATAGCACAATCAAACAACAAAGAGGGGTTTTGATTTTTTATTGAAGAAACGAAGAGGGGTTAATGGGAATTGTTCACAGTTGACTTGACAGAGCTGAGAAACAGAGCTTAGAAATGGCGTCGTTTTGGTATAGTAGGACTAATCTGTCCTGTTTTGAAAAGCTACACGTTTTGGTGTGAGAGGACTAATATGTCCTGTTTTAAAAAGCTACATGTCACATGTGCTCTCGTAACGGCCAGGTCAACATCACGGGAGCCACATCAGCGTTTTTCGTTGAGTCCAACAGAATCACTTCAACGGAGAGATCAATTTGTTCGCGTTTTAAAAAAGATCAGGGACATAAATGTATTTTTCAATCTTTAGGGATAAAAATATCCAAAAAAAGAGGTTAGCAACGAATTTGTCCTTTACTCCAAAAATTAATATATCTTTTCTTCGCATGCCACTGGCTCCATCGACCACTAGCTGGCCTTTATTTTAAGCATGAAATTAAATATTACATTTTTGGAAAGATCTCATTTAATTAATTAATTTCATCACTCTTGTTGCCTGAAAATATCCTCAAGTTGGCTACATCGTCAAAGCTAAGCTAATTTTTTTATAAATATAAGTACAAATTATTATTAATTAAATACTGACTAGATTAAATTTAATAATATTTACTGGACATGTAACATTATTCTCCAAATAAATATCAAAACAGATTCAAGTAGTACTAATGGAAAGAACTACAACTCCATTAAATACTAATAAAATACATCATATGCAACGACCCTAGTCAAATAATGTTTCTATCTCATTTTGTATATCATCATTATAGTTGGAAATGAGTCAAGCTGGTTCAGTCAATTTAAGCTCGATTTGTTAATAATTCGATAAACTGGACTCATGAACTGATGAGCCAAGTTTGAGTTTAGAATTAAGCTCATAAATTAAATGAGTCGAATTTGAGTTTAGCTAAGCTCGGCTCATTGACTCGTG
>NC_029785.2:10942169-10943865 GCF_000816755.2 Arachis ipaensis
TAATTTATTAATATAGAATTATAAATTATGTTTCTATTATTTGAGCCAACTCGTGAACTTTTGTTGAGCGGAACTTGAGCTTACGATATAGGCTCGATTGTTAATGAGTCGAGTCGTGAACTAAGCTTAATTTTCGTGAGTTGAGTTTAAACTTGGTCTACCTCGATTCAACTCGACTCACTTCCAGCCCTAATCGTCGTTGAGGACATCTTTTTATAAAAAAAATATAAAAAGTAAATGTTAATTGAACAACTAACATGATTCAAATTAAAAGTGAATAAGAAGTTTGAATAAGTTTTATATAAATGAAGATTAAGTAAAAATTAAAAAAAGTCTAAATTTTTTGTACTCTTAATGATTCACACAAAAAAAAAAATCTCTAGTAGGGCATAAAGTAGATATGAGAAATGACCTTTTTTTGTATACCTTGACAGGGTGTGGTGTTGATATTAATATGGATATTTAGCTTTAGGTTTTTTTTTTCCGCTTGAACTATGCTCCACTCCACTCTGTTCAGTTGAGATTTTTCTTCTCAAGAAAAAAAAAATTAGAAGGATCCTTCTTGTTGAGTGAGTTTTAGAATTTGAAAGTCTTGATCTTGTAGATAAAGTTTTCTGAAAATTTACTCATTTCCATTGAACACCCTCTCACAAGCCACAATTAGAATTTAAATGTTAAAATAGTAGCGATTCCAAAATAAAAAAAGTGAATATTGAAATAAAAAATTGAAATTTAAGAAAGATTTTCTTTCTTTTTTTATTTTTCATTTCTTGGCATTTTCTTTTCTCAGCTCTCTTTCTTGCATGAAATACACACTAAAATTCTCTCCATTATTGGAACATAATATAATTTAATTATAACACTACCTAGTAAATACCCTGACCTTGATCATCAAAATCAAAATTTAAAATCTCTACTATAACATCTATACTACAAACCCCATAAAAGTAAAAAATAAAAAATTAAACATACAACTTGTAATTTAATGAAAGCATGCAATAATGTAATCCTAATAGGCCTTGTGATGAATCCAAGACTCTTCTCTTTGCATCTTCAATTGCTTGTAGAAGTTCCCAATAAAGGCTTCAGCTTTTGCAAACAGTTCTTGCCCATTATCAACTCCTCCAATCTCATCTTCCGCCTTCAAATCATCATCATCATAATCATATTCATAATCCTCATCTGCATCGTCACCTCCAATGAAGAAAATGCTCGGCATTGAACCGCAATTTCGCGCCTTTTCTTCCACTTTTGCGACGCAAACAAACTTCTCCTCAGATGCAAGCTTTTCAACAGTAATACTTTTGTTAATAAGAGGCTTCTGAGCTATAAAATTAACGTGTTTTCTTTCGTTTAACGGCCTTGAAATAACCGTAAGAAGGCCTGCCTCGGCACCAAGTGCTATGATGAGGAAATTGGATATGAAGTACATGTAGGTGGGTCTTAGAGAAGAAGGTAAAAGGGGTGTGATTACAAGGAGAAGAAGAAGGATAAAGAGCACTATAACTTGAGAATTCTTAAACTTTGTCATAATAATGAATGTGGAAGAGAAAGAGCAACTATGGAAGGAATAAGAGGATTTTGTGGTAGTTGAAAGTAGTAAGAATACCGGACATATATATAGAGAGACACCAATAATCAATTTCTCGAAAATATTAAAATGAATAATTACACAAATCAATCACTAAGGTTTTAA
>NC_029785.2:10949875-10962260 GCF_000816755.2 Arachis ipaensis
GAGGTGATGCTGGTTTTATTTTATTTATCAATTTTAATATAAATTTTAATTTTAAATTTGTTCGCTTTTTAAAAATATTAAAAATGATATTTCAAAAGCCGAGTTGCTCTTAGAATCATATCAAATTAATTTGTAAAATATCATTTTCGCTAAAAATGATTCCAAATTGTCTTTTGTTAATAAAAGAAACCGTTAAAGAGTTATTAATAAAAATAGAAAAAAAATTTTATCAAATTCAAATTAATGGTTTATCCACGGGGAAAGAGAGAGATCATCGACATAAGTATCAAGTATGTAAAGATAGATGCTTAGTATTCTATGATAAGTCAACAAAAGTACTAATAAAATTGTGAGTGCTGAAAGTTCTAAGAAAATTCTCACACAGTAATATCATTTTCAAGACATAAAATTTTGGCACGAATAAGGTGAATTAATTCACACTAGAGAAAATTTAAGAACCAGTACTTTTATTAAAATTTAGCTAATACTTAACAAATAAAAAAATTAAATAATTTCATACTATTAAATATAATCTCATACCATTAAAAATATTAATAATAACTAATTAATAATTACAAATTATAAAATTTGCTAACTCTCTAACACTTCTCTTCACAGATTAGCACTCCTCTTCACAGTATTCTAATGGTTTTGTAAGGTAGAGCATTGGTTACAATTGTGGATAACATAAACCAGGAACACGTGTGTCATAACTCAAGCTAATTCTCCAATTGTAATAAAAATAGTAGAGTTGTTGAACAACTCTTCAATTATAAAAACAAAACTATTTCCAACTTGATCAGCTTAACTACCATAAGATCAGTGTTACTTTTATCAAGTTTATAAATATTAAATTAAATTAAATAATTTTAAATTATTATCTCTTAACATTATGGAATATATTTTGAGGATTGGGATTTGACTCTACCAATATATAAAGCCTGATGAGTGATGACGTTATAGGCTTATAGCCACTTTGGTATATGTAGGAATGGATAGCATAGGGTAGGGTTTAGACTCTATCCTAATTCTATCCGCGAGTTAAAAACTTTTTTAAAATTCTACCCTATTCTATCTGCGGGTTGAGAATTTTTTAACCCTAATCCTATCGCACTCTAAAATTCTAAACCCTACTCTACCCGACCTTACCCGCAGAAACAAAAAAAAAATTCAAATAAATATAAAATTCAACCATTCCAAATTTCATACATATTAATAAAATAGAAAATAAAAAACTAAGTTCAAATTAAAATTAAAAACAATAAAATCTTAAAGAAATCCAACATAAAATTACAAATAATATTATTATCAACTAAGTGATTATTTCAAATTTTTATAAGAAGAAGATTGTGAATACAAGATTCACTTTCTTCACTATATACATAACTTTTACATATATATTATATAATATATTAAGGGTGCGGGTAGAGTAGGATAGGATATACACTAAACCCGTACCCTACCCTACCCACAACGGGTAGGGTAGACAACCCTACCCGAACAGGTTGGTCCGGATTGGATACCCGCAGGTAGAGTATATATTGCTAGCCCTAGGTATATAAGCTGATGCATCGAGAAATAATAAATGTGAATGCAATTAATCATTTTTCCTAAATTAATACAAGAGGACCAACTTGACTCATAATTATAAAACTCGAAGATCAAAGAACAAATTGAGTCCTATATCGAGCTTAAATGGTCCTTAGACCTTAGACATCCCCAGTAGTTGTGAAAGAGATACCAATAGGCGGCAAATGATTATTCATACAGCATATCTTCTTTTAGCTCTTAGATATATACTATAAACCAATTAAAATAGAATATGTGTTCTTTTATTTTGATCTAAACATTTGTTCCTTTTTTTAAAGAAATCATTTAGAAAACACTATCTTCATTTTGGATACCATCAAATGATCAAAGTTCCCGCGCGGGGGGGGGGACCTCAACCCTATTAATGTGAGAGTGGTCAAATCCACTCCTGAGTGCCCTCCAGGCTCCAAACACCATGTTACTTTCAATGCACAACATTTTCTATCATGATTTTCTTTAATATTTTTAATGCTAAATTTTTAAGGAAATTATTTGTAAATATGAAATTTGTTTATTACGTGTTAGAATATGAAAATTTATAATTATTTACAGCAATATAGAAATAATCTCCAACAGATTTATGATTATTTTATAGTCATGAAAATTTGTTTAGACATATGTTGGAATGTGGAGATTTATGATAATTTACTTCGATATAGAATGCCTTATAAATTATAATTATAACACACAACAAAACTAAGTAACATCTAAATAAACTGGATGTAGTCTGTCACTATGTATCTCTTGATGTCACAGCATCAACTTTTAGCTCATCCTATAAAATCAATTTCTAGAGTATACATACAAATCAATTTTATTGATTATTACACACCTAAGGTTGTCTAAATCATGTTTTAAAAAGAAGCTTGAATTAAAACGGAATCAATGATGGTGAGATCTACATACCACCATTAAGAAGTGTCAATAAGACAACAGAATGCTATAACGTCACTTTTTTTCTCCCCCGTATCTCCCAAATCCAACAGACTAAGAACTAATTTATCACAAATTAGAGTTCCATTTAAAGATTTACCACTATCCAATGAGTTCCTGTATACACATGGCTGGATTTCGAACCGCCAACACTTGCACAAGCAGACGAATGAACTAACTACTAGACCATCATAAGTTGGTTTGCTATAAGGTCACATTAATAATTAATAATAAACATCATATACCCAAAACTCTAACTACATAACCAATTGCATCCATGACAAGCATACCGCAATAAAATAAAGCTAACTGACAGCAAAATGTCATCTATTCAACACAAATCCAGACCCAAAAAACAAGCATGAAAATTCACAACTCAGCATATTTTAGTTTCAATGCCACCTTGACAAATAGAAAGTAATAATGAATTTCACAAAACGTTTGGATGCATTCAATGAGATAGAAATACAAAGACAATAAACCCAAAATTATTTGGTTGTGGATAATCCCAAAAGTGGGGACAAAAAATATTTGTCTTTGTATTTTTATCTCAACTATAATTAAAAAAGAAAAAGAAAAAGAAAACTAATATAGTTCGGTGTAATTTGCTCTTGATATAACAATAATCATAGTTACAAGCATCATTCATGCCCATGTATTGTATAATAAATTAATAATACTAAACGACTTGAGAAATATGACTATCTAAAGAAACTAAAAGAATGCTATGTTAGGGACTTGGGTACCGTGAGATGCCCAAAGTCCCACATCGAGTAGTATGGATGCTTGATGTTGTATTTAAGGAGAGTGGTTCTTCCCTCTTAAACTTAACATGCTAGTTCCCATTTCCCATACCCCATATCCTGGAGATTAACATATTTGACTGGCTCAACTCAAAATTACCATACCATACAAAAGAAGTAACAAAATCCTGAGGATGATAGTGATAAATTACACAGTAGAAAAGAAAGGCTCCCCGTAAAAATAAGATAAGCAGTATAACTTTTTGCAGATTTCCACTGAGAAAACCGTTCTAGTGCTCAAAATCTCAGTTCCATATGTAAATTAAGTAATTACCTAAGATAAGTAGATGACACCCATAATAAAACATACGTTATCAAGGATGTCGTCACTTCAAATGCTCGTAGTCCCTTGATCAGAGGTATAGGAGGAATCACTGACACCATCAAGAAGGTCCCCAACAACCAGGAAGCAACAAATGCTCCAGCCCTATATGAAAAACAAGATTTAATTATAATGGATACCTTATAATAGTATCACATGTAGCAATGATATACATGGTGCATGCTTAGGGTAACCATTTTGTTCATTAACTCTGAAAGAAGCCATATCATATATATATAGAACTCGTCTTAAACATTTCTAATCAAGTCACCATAATGTACAAATATTTTTCAACTAGAGGATTCTAGTTTGAAACTTTTGTGTGCTATACAGGACCATGATAAAAAAAAAATTTGAATAAAACTATAAAAAAACCCTAGAATAATTAATCCTAGAATGTACTAAATCATGGATCTAAAGGGAATGCAATGAAATCAAGTATATTCTAAATAGATTTTGAAGATTTAAACATATTATCATTTTTACATACCCATAAAGGAAGGCCCGGATCTTGCTCTTCAACCGATCATACACAAAATAAATTGTAGCCACCAGTGATATTGCAACCTGAAGTGTTGGCCCATCCTCGGTTGGAAATAGAACAGTTAGAACTCCGAGAACCAAGAATGCCAACGATGTTTTGATAATGAACTTCTGGGATGGAGTTTGAAATCTGTTTCTTACAGCCTGAACATATTTGGATTGGTTCACCTCCCTCATTTTTTTCTTGATGTCAATTTTTGGGTTCCTCCTCTCATAGAACTTCTGCATGATTATCTTGTCATGCGCTGATTCAATGGCATCAACACTAGGTTTGTGCCCTGCATATTGTTGGATTAAAAAATTTCTTGCTGCTTGAATCTCGTCTTCTGAAGCTTCCTTGCTTATTCCAAGTCGTTTGTATGGATCCCTCACATTGATTCTTGGGAAAACAGCTGAATTTGCTGCAACATAATAAGGTTGAGGGCTAAACAATCATCTTATTAATTTCAAAGGATTCAAAGCATTATGATTCATATGCATAAGATGGAAGATAAAGTTATTAGTTATCATATTGCACAGATTTCCAGCAAAAAAGAAGATGGAAGAAGAAGAAAAGAAGAGGGAGCAAAAAGAAGAGGGGACAGGAAAATAGTAATTTGAGGTAAAAAAAGAAAAGACGTGAATTTAGAAACAATATTATACTTTATCTTAAGACCCCAAGCTTCTCAGACTCCCTAGCTTCCTAAGTATAATTCTTGTTTATGCAGGTTCAGCTTCTAAGACATGCTAAAGCTATGGGTGATGAGCTTAAACAATGACTGATAAAAAGGGTTTGCATCAACTTAACTAAATGACAAACAAAAACACTGAAGTATCCTGCCTTGTATACGTGAGAGAACAAACTTGTATGATATCATACAACCAATGTTGAAGTAAGCTTTATTTTCACTGAAACTGGTGCATTGGGAGAAAAAAAAAAGGGCACCAACTAACTCACATCTGAAAATATTGTGCCTTACAGTGAAATTTGTTATATCACAACATCTAAAATTATAGAATTATCAAGAATCAAAGTTACCAGCAGATTCATTTGCCATATCACCATATGAAGCATCCATAGCACTTTTGACCAAGTGAACTCGTCGTTTATTGAGGTTTAGTCTAGAACACAACATATTGGATCTGTGAAGTGGCAAGTCGTTGAAGTTGTATATTAGTTAACATTTAACAAGGCACAACCCAGTCATCAAGGATCAGTACAGTTTGGTGTTAAAAATTGCATAGAAGCTAATTATTACTTTTTACCACTGTTTTTATCCCAAACCAAACTAGCCCCAAGTGATAATAACAAGAACAGACTATATGTCGAGTACCTTTCCTCTTGGAGAAACTCCTTTTCTTGTTTACGTTTCCCAGCCCCAGAAAAGGCAGCAATTCGAATACGCTGAGATCCCAAGTGACAAGTAGGTAGTTGGAGACAACATCCTGAGGAAGAACTACTTAATCCCGATAGTCTCATTGGTGCAAGAACTCCTTTAACCTAAATATCAGACCAGAAATTGATGTTTGAAGCAAAGAGAACAAAAAAGATACACCAGATACATAAGATAAACAGGATTTATAAAGCAATGGATGCAAGCATATCATTTGTGTGAACAGTGACTAAGATTGCCAAGCTCTAAATGTTACAGATTCATAACCATTTTCGTTCAACTTTCTTTTTGCTGTGAATGAGTATGCAACTAGTAAATTATTTTTCTCCCAAACTTCTCAGAAGTAAAAGCCATTTAACTCCTGCTTGAGCCAAACTGTTTACAACTTCTAACCACTTCATATAGTTGTTCAGAACAACAAACACCTTCATTTATCAACTCGTTATTATTTGAATTGCTCATCGCCACCAGACGCATAAGATAACTATGGAACCACAAACAATTAACGTTATTATGGATGCCAATTAACCCCTACAATTGAGAAGGACAATTCCGTTCTACATTGCCCCAATATCAAAACACAATCAAACTAATTGCACCTAAAGTATCTAACTCTGACAAGTAGAAACCATCAGAAGCTGACTCATCTACTTACTATCCTAAAAAGTATCCCTTTTCCCGGCAAAATTTATTGAAATTGATTAATTTTCCCTCCAATCTTTCAGTCTTAAAGTGATTTGATCAATGCCAATTTTTTTATTTCTTTTTCCTTTACTTGAATACCACAATATATATAATATATAGTATGTCATAATAAAAATAATAATAATAAATGCATTCCTGGCTATATATGAGGCAAGGAAACTATCATTGACAATGGTCTTTTCATCACTCCTAAATAAATTATTTTACAAGGCATATCTTGTATCAGCTTGCCCCTACACCTTGAAAAATTATAATTTTGTATTTCTTGGATAAAGTAAAATCATAGTGTGAGAGAGCCAGTGTAGTTGTAGTAGCACTAATATCTGAAACACATATGTAACTTCCAGAGAGAAAGAGTATCAAGTAGGGGAGTGCAGAAGAAATTTCTATACTCTTGCTTTTATCAAATAGAAGGCACTTCATACGTTCTTTTTTCAATCTCATTTTTTTATATGGAAAAGTATAGGAAGACAATGAGTTTAGTGAATAATGCAGTTATGCATATGGTAACCTCCCTTTTCCACTTGTGATTTCCGTAGGAGTGTAGTGTGTTTTTACCTTATTGGACCAATTTTAAAGCCCATTGTCCACATTGTTTACGAAAGTCATTGTCTACCTAACAAAACCGTTTTTATATACATGCATCTTTATCATATTTTTCTCCATAATGATCATCATATATACTCTCATGTAACAAAAATCCAAAATAAATAAATAAATAAAAGTTTAATTTTGATACATTGACAATATAAAACGTTTTATGGAGTTATCTAATCATATCTATTCTTTTAGATGACCATTCACGCGTCAATATAAAAGGTAGTTACTTTTCCTGATGTGGTGTTACATAATTGGATGCATGTATAAAACTGTTTTTTATCTACGGTACACCAAAATTAAATTCTTAAATAATGCCCCAAAACAAACTAAAACATGAGATTAAAATTGAGCTAATTAAATATTTGGCATTAGATAAGCGGAGTATGTTGTCAACACTGCAAAATCAGTATATCAACTCATCACATGCCAATTTTTCTTTTTATCTCTGCAAATACATACCATAAAATAATAATGTACATAGATATATGTATTGAATTTCTCTAATTCCATTTGACTCATGGCAATTGGGAAAGCCACCCATTTTGAATATAACCATTGCCAATTCAAATTGAGAAACATGGAGCGAGTAAAGAGATGCACACAATTACATAACAGATAAGATACACAAGCTTTTCATGACAGTAAAAATCATTATAATAGAAGTAAAATTGAAACTTTAGCACAAAAATTTCACAATATGTGAAATAGAAGTAAAATTGAAACTTTAGCACAAAATCCCCATAGCATAAAAATAGGTAAGAAGAAAAAAAAAAGAACCGAACCAGAGGATAGCAGAGAAGCAGTGGTCAACAGGGGGTTAGAAAGGCGGAACAGAGACGACGGCAGAAGAGAGGCGACGGCGGAACAAGCGACGGCGGAGGAGGGATTGGGCGGAGGGGTTTTAAGTGGAGACACTTGGGTCCGGTTTTGGCAGTAAGTTATCGTTTCGGCCACCAAATAGCTGCAATACAGGTTAGGCTTCTAAGCAGCCAAGCAGGTATGGGCCAAGCCCATTCCGCAAGGGATTGGGCCAAGCCCATTCCGCAAGGGATTGGGCCAACTTTTAGTCCATACGTATTTAGGATTTTAGGAAATTAATTATTTTTTATTTATAATTTAATAAAAAGCCTTGTGCATATAGCAACCGATTGGTTAGCAGCAAATCATTAAATGGAGTTTAGTACCGCAGCAGATTAGTTCTTAATCTATTGGATTGGGAGATACCATAAGAAACCAAAATAAAAAAAATACTATTAAAATTTGAGGAAAAAAATCTATTATTATTTACTAACCCTTTTTTCAAATTTTTCTAATTATTTTTCCATCCACTAGAAAAAAGGTTGCCAGAAGAATTTACTTAATGTAAAATTATAAAATTTGGATCTAAATAATTATTCTTCTTTCTTTTACGTAGATTTAAAAGAAATGTTGAAATTTGATTTTTAAAGTATTTTTTTGTGTCTCTCTATATTTGGTATATTTTGTCAAATTGATATTATATTTAGAGAATTAAAATATTATTTTTTTAGAACAATTTATTCAAAAATGATATCTTTTGGAGTCAAAATAGTACTTTACTTTTTAAGTTGATAAATATTTTATTTTACAAAGTACTTTAGTGGTTTCTTTTTTTGTTTGTGAAATTTGAGTTAAGGCTTATTTTTAAAAAGTTTGAGAAAACAATCTTGTAACATTGTTTTGTAGTAGGATTCTCAACTATTGTTGACGATTAGATGGAGACAAGTCTCCGTAGAACATTATATATTATAATGCATTCTCAATGTGCTAGAGGCATTGCAACACCCTGATGACTCTGAAGGATGTATGAGAATTGATATGATTGAATCTCTGATTAAAGAGGCATTTAAAACCGAGAAACTTGAGGATATCCTGGAATCTTCTTCTAAGGATGCCTTGCTTGAGGCTGATGATTCACCACCTCAGGAGGAGAAATTCCACATGCCTAGCACAAAGGAAGGGGGCGCTGAAGCTTGAGTTAAAGCCCTTGCCTCCATCTTTGAAGTATGCCTTCTTGGGAGAGCAAGATACTTATCCGGTGATTAGTAGTTTTTCTCTCAAACATGAGGAGGAGGAGGCACTGATTCATGTACTCATGAGTCAAAAAATTTCTCTTGGATGGACCATTAGTGATTCAAAGGGGATTAGTCCAACCAAATGTATGCACAAGATCTTACTTGAGATGATGCTAAACCAGTTATGCAACCACAGAGGTGACTAAATCCAACCATGAAAGAAGTGGTCCAGAAATATGTGATGAAGCTTTGAGAAGTTGGGATCATTTACTCTATTTCTGACAGTCTATGGTAAGTCATGTACAAGTGGTTCCCAAGAAATGAGGGATGACAGTGATCAAGAATAAAAAAAATGAGCTCATTCCTACAAAAATCGTCACAGGGTAGCGTATGTGCATTGACTACATGAGGCTCAACAATGCTACATGAAAGGATCACTTTTTCTTACCTTTCATTGATCAGATCCTTGAAAGGTTAGCCGGTCATGCTTTCTATTATTTTCTAGATGGATACTCTGGCTATAATCAGATTGCTGTAGACCTTTAAGATCAGGAGAAGACGACGTTTACATGTCCTTTTGGAGTATTTGCTTACCAGAGGATACCGTTTGAACTCTGTAATGCCCCAGTGACTTTTCAGAGGTGTATGCTCTCTATTTTCTCAAACATGGTTGAAAAGTTCATTGAGGTATTTATGATGACTTCTCTGATTTTGGTGATTCTTTTAATTCTTGCCTTAAGCACCTATCCTTAGTCTTGAAACAGTGTCAAGAAACAAACCTTGTTTTAAATTGAGAAAAATGCCACTTTATGGAAACTGAAGGTATTGTTCTTGGTCACTGGATTTCAAGCAAAGGAATAGAGGTTGACAAAGTTAAAGTGGAGGTAATTAAAAAATTACCACCACCTACTAATGTTAAGGCAATAAGGAGTTTCTTAGGTCATGCAGGATTTTACAGGAAGTTCATAAGGATTTTTCTAAGATTGTTAAACCTTTGAGCAACCTTTTAGTTGCTGACATTCCTTTTGTTTTTGATAATGATTGTTTGCATGATTTTGAAACTCTAAAAATAAGGCTTGTCTCTACACCCATCATAGCCCCTTTCAACTGGGATTTACCATTTGAGCTAATGTGTGATGCTAGTGAATATGCTATAGGGGCTGTCTTGGAGTGGAGGAAAGACAAGCTTATGCACATCATTTACTATGCTAGTCATGTGTTAAATAACGCACAAAAGAATTACACTACTACAGAGAAAGAATTACTAGCTATAGTTTATACATTTGATAAATTTGGATCCTACTTAATTGGTTCCAAAGTTATTGTTTATACTGACCACGCTACTCTTAAGTACCTTCTAACTAACCAGAATTCTAAACCAAGATTAATCAGGTGCATGCTGCTTCTTCAGGAGTTCGACTTTGAGATTAGAGACAGAGAAGGGTCAGAGAATCAAGTAGCTAATCATCTTTCTAGGATTGAGCCTAAAGAAGGGACGCCGCCCCCACTGCTGTAACTGAGACCTTCCCGGATGAGCAACTCTTTATGATTCAATGGGCTCTGTGGTTTGCAGACACTGCGAACTACAAGGCCATGATTTTCATCCCCAAGGAGTACATTAAACAACAAGTTAGAAAGCTGTTGAATGACGCCAAGTACTACTTGTGGGAAGAACCTTATCTTTTTAAGAGATGCTCAGATGGTATGATCCGGCGTTGTGTCTTAGATAAGGAATCACAGCAGATCCTCTGGCATTATCATGGTTCTGAGTATGGAGGTCACTTTGGTGGTGAAAGGACAACCACCAAGGTCCTTCAGAGCAATTTTTACTGGCCGACTCTCTTCTGAGACTCACAAAAATTTGTAAGAAATTGTGACAAATGTTAGAGAGTTGGGAAACTTCCCAACAATCATGAGATGCCATAGCAAGGGATTTTAGAGATTGAGTTATTTGATGTGTGGGGTATTGATTTCATGGGAATTTTTTTCCCTCATACTCAAATACTTACATACTAGTGGCTGTGGATTATATGTTCAAGTGGGTGGAAGTAATGGCCTTTCCCACTATTGATGCCAAAGTCGTGCAGAGCTTTTTGTAGATATATATTTTTAGCCGGTTTGGTGTCCAAGGACATTTATTAGTGATAGAGGTAACCACTTCTGCAATAAACAGTTGGACTCACTCCTACAGAGATATGAAGTCTGTCATAAAGTGGCAACCCTTTATCACCCTCACACAAGTGGATAGGCTAAAGTTTTCAATAGGAAACTCAAAAGGATCTTGGAGAAGACTGTAAGTACTTCAAGGAAGGACTGGGCAAGGAAACTTGATGATGCTCTCTGGGCATACCAGACTGCTTTCAAGACTCCTATTAGAATGTTCCCATACCAGTTGGTTTATGGTAAGGCCTGTTACTTGCCAGTGGAGTTGGAGCACATAGCATATTAGGCAACAAAGTTTCTAAACTTTGATGCCAAGGCTACAGGAGAGAAGAGGTTATTCCAACTGAATGAGCCTGATGAGTTTAGAAACTCTGCGTATGAGAATGCCAAGCTCTACAAGGAAAAGACAGAGAAATGGCATGACAAAAAGATAGTCACAAGAGTGTTTGAGCCAAGCTAGAAGGTTCTACTATTCAATTCTCGACTCAAGCTTTTTCTCGGGAAGCTGAAATCCCAATGGTTAGGACCTTTTGTGGTAACCAGAGTGTCCCCTTATGGTCATGTGGAACTTCAAGAAGAAAATTCAGATAGGAGGTTCACTGTCAATGGCCAGAGGGTAAAGCACTATCTTGGAGGCGAGATTGATCGCTAGAGGTCCACTCATCTACTGACTTAGCAGAACTGACCGTCAAGCTAATGACGATAAAGAAGCGCTTGTTGGGAGGTAACCCAACCCTCTGTATCCTTCAATTTTATGTTCAGTTTGATCTTTGTTTATTTATGATTCTTATTCGTAGTTTTTCTTGGCTTAATTTTGTTTGTGGTCATTCAAAGTGCTTAGAACAGACAGAACACCCTGGAGAGCATTTTACTCGAGTGCTGTGGCGCTAAATTCCAGGATGGGCGTTCAACGCCAAAGATGGTATAATTCTCAAGGAGCTCACTGAAGGGTGGCGTTAAATGCCAGGCTAGGCGTTTAGCACTGAGGAGCACACAATTTGAGGTAGATTGGTGTCGAATTGGGCGCTAAACGTCAGACTGGGCATTTGGCACTAGGAATGGCAGCTAAGGTGCTGACGTTAAACGCCATAGATGGCATAAACCCAAGGAGCCTTTACCTCATAAGGTGCTAAATGCCACCAGGGCGTTTAGCGCCAAGCCTCGTTCCAAAAAAAAAACTTTTTGAGATACTGGCGTTAAACGCCAAGGTGGGCGTTTAACGGCCCAATTGGCATAAATCTTACAGTGTTGTGGCGCTAAACGCTGGATCTGGCGTTTAGCGCCAGCAATGCAGAATTTGAATCTAAGATAAGGGTTTTT
>NC_029785.2:10962270-10963509 GCF_000816755.2 Arachis ipaensis
GTCACCTGCATTTTTGACCATTCAAAACTCTCTCTCTCTCTCTCTCTCTCCTCATTACCCCCCCCTCAACCCCATCAAATCACCCTTTCACCACCCAAATCAAATCCTCCAATTTTCCATACCACCCACCACAACCTATTACCATATCATATCTCATCAAATCCTCCTCATATCTCTCTTTCCCATATAACATACCACCCCATTTAAATCCTCAACCCCCTCATACTTTCCCCTCCCATAACTGAGCCCCCCCTTCTCTATAAATATCTATTTTTTTTCACTTTTCACCACACCTCAATTCACCATCTTCCATATTTTCTATTCCTTTTAATCCCTCTTGCCTCCCTTTCAATTTTCTCATTTCTTTCTCTCTTCATAACCAAACCATACCCCCCAACCTTATTCTTTTCACCAACTTTGCCTTTCCCTCCCATTCTCTAGTCTCTTTTCTTTGCTCAGGGATGAGTAAAAGCTTTAAATTTGGTGTTGGGGTGCTTCGCTTTTCCTCTTTATCATATTCTATATGGCACCTAAAATCGGAGAATCCTCCTCTAAGAAGAGAAAAGAAAAAGCTCCCACAATCGGTCTGTTTGATAACAACCAGTTCAGTTCTAAAATCCATGACGATCACTTCCATGAGGATCACTTCCAGAGGTCTTATTTGATTTGCAATTGGATGAGTATCCGAAGATTAGAGAGCAGATTCAAAGGAGGGGTTGGGAATTCTTGTGCAACCCTGTGACTGATGTAGGTATTCTGATGGTCAGAGAGTTCTACGCAAATACTTGGGTGACCTACAAACATATCAAGGACGTGAACCCTGAATTTAAGACCTATCGTACAATGGTCTGAGGGAGGATCCTAGGGTTCGGTACGGAGAGGGTAAGGGAGATACTTCAGCTGGCTCAGGATAAAGAGAAGGAGACAAAGAAAAAAGAGGAGTACAACTCGGAGAAGGCTCGAAGATACCACAACTGCACCCCACTCTGAGTTTCTCTTGTTGATATCTACAGGGAGATCTGTCACACTGAAAAGCTTCCACCTTCTGCCCCATTAAACACAAAAAGGTCGGAAGTCAGACAGAATACTGCGAGTATCATAAGCTATATGGGCATTCTACCAATGACTGTTATTATCTGAAAAATGTCATAGAAAAATTGGCCAAAGAAGGTCGGCTAGAAAGATACCTCGTCGAGAGATCGGACGACCAAGGAAAAAGGAAAAGAGGTGATAAACCTG
>NC_029785.2:10963559-10972786 GCF_000816755.2 Arachis ipaensis
CATGATAAATGGAACATTTGCAGGAGGATGAGTTACTAAGTCCTCACATAAAAGATATCTTAAGGAGGTATATCAAGTTGGGAAAGATAGTGGAACACTCGATCTGCCTACAATTTCATTCACCAAAGAGGACGCACAAAGGGTGACATCTGGTCACGATGACCTTGTGGTAATTATAATGATCCTTGCTAATGCAAATTTCTATAGAACTTTGGTGGATCAAGGGAGTTCAGCCGACATACTATTTAAGCCCACTTGTGACAAACTCAGGTTAGAAGAAAATGATTTAAAGACTTATCCAGACAACCTTTTTGGGTTAGGAGATACGTCAATCTAACCTCTTGGTTTCATCTCATTTTATACCACTTTTGGTAAAGGCATGAAATCAAAGACCTTAAGCATCGACTACATTGTGGTAGACGTGGCATCATCCTACAACGCTTTGATAGGTCGGACAACCTTGAACCGATTAGTTGTAGTCATTTCTACGCCTCACTTATGCATGAAGTTTTCAACTGCAGAAGAAATTTTCACCGTAAAGGAGACCAGAAGTTAGCAAGAAAGTGTTACACTGAAAGTCTCAACTTAAGAGGCAGTACAAAGTGGTAAAGAAGTCAATACTATTGAGCTCGGAAGTGTCCGAGTTCGGTAAGAGTTACGTCCCCAACCTGAAGGAAAGATAGAAAAGGTACAAATCGGAGATCAGGCAGAAAAGACAACGAGCATAGAGGCCAACTTGGAAGAAAACCTAAAGGCACAGCTCACTGATCTCTGATAAGTGAATATTTTATACCCTTTTTCATAGCATTTTCTAGTTGTTTTTAGTTTGAAATTATTAAGTTTTATTATATTTTAGTGTAAAAATCCTATTTGGATGCTACTTTGAGTTGTTTTGGTGTTTTTATGATTTCAGGTAAAATTCGGGCGAAATTGACAGAGTTTTGTTCAACAACGAAGAAAGGAAAGTAGATGTTGCCAACTCTGACCTTCTTGCATTCCAACGGTCATAACTTGAGTTACATAAGTCCAAATGATTCAGTTTTAATGGCGTTAGAAAGCCAACTTTCAGAGCTTTACAACGATATATAATAGTCTATACTTTTTTTCTGGAATCACTGTCAAATCTGGCGCTAAACGCCGAGCCTAGCGTTTAGCGCCCAATAGGGACAAAACCAGCGCCAGAAACTTCCCCTTGCCAGTGGTGAACGCCCACTCGGCGTTTCACGCCAGCAGGGGACCTTAGTATACACGAATTTTGACCCCTTTTGGGGCGTTTAACGCCCATTATTGGTGTTAAACGCCAGCAGCAGCCCGAATCACTCCTCTTTGGTCCTCTCAAGTGGATTTAGCACTTCTTAGCCTATTTTATTTTCTTATTGTAATTTTTAATTACAAATAATATCTTTTTAGGTCTAGCATTTATTATTAGGTTAGTATTTAAAGAAAAAGATCACTTAGGTTTAGGATCTTCTTTCTTCCACACTTTTCAGAACCCTGTTTTCTCTGTAAGTTTTAAGCAACTAAACCTCCTGGTTAAAGTTAGGAGCTCTATTTATTTCTATGGATTAAGATTATTATTCTTCTATTTTAATATATGTTTGATTCAATTCTAAGGTGTTGTTTTTGTTGTTAATCTTATGAATTGGGTGGAACGGGAGTATGACCCTTTTCTACATGAGTTTTTGTGATTCTCGGGAGAGTTATCTCGCTTGAACTACAGCTTGAAAACACTCCTCCTAGACGGCTAATCACACAACCCGATGGGATAAGCAACATCTATTAAGCCAGAATTGGGTGATTAGGGCCTTTGTGGTATAAACTAGTTTTCTGAACTTCACCATCTGATCTGAATTGAGTGACCTGTGAGTGGCGTTTGATGAGGATTAGAGGAGATTAAATCGTTAAGGGATTAGGATTTAATCACTTACAGTTTGCCATGGAATGAATCATTCATTATTAAAATAGTTAGTAAGAAGTTTTAATCCAGAAAGATAAACATCTTCGAGACCTTAACTGATTTCTCATCATTGTCTTTCACTAGACCTTTAATTGCTTTCTTTACTTTCTTGATTAGTTATTTTTATGCGTTTACAACAACAACTCTCTTTACTGTTTGCCTGACTAAGTCCAACAGGATAACCATTGCTTGCTCAGTCCGACAATCCTCGTGGGATCGACCCTCACTCATCTGAGGTATTACTTGGATGACCCGGTGCACTTGCTGGTTAAGTTGTGCGAGTTCTAATTTCGCGCACCAAGTGTTTGGCGTCGTTGTCCGGGATTGTTCGTGAATGACAACTTTCAGTTGTCTTGCTGCTTAGATTAGATATTTTTATTAGTTTTGCTTATTTACTTTTTCCTTTAAATTTCGATTTTTTATTTTATTTATTTTTCCTTTATTTTTGAATTTTATTTTATTTATTTTCCTATAATTTCTAATTTTAAGTTTGGTGTTCCTTTAGTGTTTTTCTCTTTTTAAATTTTTTTTTTGAAATTTTTAGGGTCTTTTTCTCTTCAGTTTTAAAAAATTTTAAGTTATTTTCTCATTCCTCTTTTCGAAATTTTTAGTTAGTTGCTTGCTTTAATTTATTGTATTTCTTTTTTATATGATACTTCACTAGGAATTTTCTATACTCTGGCGCAGAGATTTCCAGTTTTCTTTGTTTTCTGTTTGTGTGTGAGTAGAAACAGGAAAGAGTCATGAAGGTGTATGTTGCAGATACAATTCGTGCTCAGAACGAGCTTATGTTGCAACAAATAAATCTTCTCACTCAACAATTGAGTAGCATGCAGAGTCAAGTTGCTAAGGTTCATTGTACTCCTCCAGATGCTCCTTGTGATATGAGTGGTGATTTTTCTCAAAGTGAAACTCACAACTATGGCCAGTGGACACCTGAGCCGGTTAAGCACATGGGAAATTCCTCTAGAAACCCCTTATTCGCAGAGTTTTAATCAAGGGTGGATGAATCACTTAAGCTTTAGGTGGAGAGAACAACCCCAGGGTCAGCAACCTAATTATGCCAGCAGCTTTCAGGGAGGCCTTGATCAAAATCCAATCAACAACTTTTCTTCACAGCCTCTACAACCTCAGAGTATCCCTGACTTGGCATCCATGATTGTAAAACTTGCAAAGAGCCAACAAAGCTTTATGGAGAAAACCCGAGCCTCCATCAGGAACCTAGAGACGCAATTGAGCCAAACGAACCAGCGAATGTCTGAGCAGATAAAGGAGGAATGCCCAGCAATCCAGTTGAGGAGTGGCAAGACAATAGTCCCTCAACATCAAAACAATGAGGGACAGGACGAAAAAGAGACACCAGAGAGTGAAGTTGTAGTGACAAGGGACTCCACTAAGGGCACTGAACGCCCAGAAGGGAGCAGAATGGATGTTGAATGCCCAAGAGGGAGTAAAGCATATGTTGCATGCCCAGAGAGGGGGGCCATAGACATCAATTCAAAAGACGTTCCTCCCAGGCACCCTGACAACCCTTTTCCAGTCACTCTGGACACTCATCCTGTATTACCCAAGGCTCCAGAGTACAAAGCCAAATTGCCATACCCTCAACGACTTCAAAGACCCCTCACTCTTCCTAGTGACACAGTGCCTACCCCAAGAGAAGAGTGCACGACCATAGTTGCTGAAGGATCAGAACAAACAGAAACACCAAAAGAGCCTGAGAGCATCAAAGTACACCCTCAGAAGTCATAAGAGGAGATCGAGGGTGAGCAATTTATTCAGTTCTTGTACAATAATATTCCAATTACAGAGGTCTTGGAGAAGGTGTCTCCCTATAGGGCCTTTGTAAAAAGCCTGTTGCTCTCTGGGAAGAAGACATTGAAAGGAGATGGAACTGTGGCCTTTACCAAGGAGGCTGAGTCTAAGGAGGTGTATACTGCTGAGATTGAAGGAAGAAAAGGCTAAAAAAGAAATTGAAAGCCCCCTGTTACACGCCCCATTAGTGGCAAAAGAGCCTGAAGTCCCACACCCTCAGAAGCCCCAAAAGGAGACCAAGGACGAGCATCATTCACAGTTCTTGGAAGTCTTTAAGAAGCTGCAAATCAATACTCCTTTTGCTGAGGTTTCGGAGCAAAGACCTCTCTCTGCTGCACTCATGAAGGGCATACTCTCTGAAAAGAAGGCCTTAAAAGGAGATGAAACAGTGGTCCTGACTAAGGAGTGTAGTGTACTAATTTAGAATAAGCTGCTGAGGAAGATGCTAGATCCAGGGAGCTTTCAAATTTCATGTACTATTGGAAAGATCACTTTTGACAAAGCCCTGCGTGATCTTGGCTCAAGTATAGATCTGATGCCTCTGTCTGTAATGAAGAAGTTGGAAATCAAAGAAGTACAGGCAACAAGGATAACCCTGCAAATGGTTGACAAGTCTCTGAAGCAAGCATATGGGCTAATGGAGAGCGTACTAGTCAAGGTTGGAGAGCTATTCCTCTCAAGTGGATTTAGCACTTCTTAGCCTATTTTATTTTCTTATTGTAATTTTTAATTACAAACAATATCTTTTTAGGTCTATCATTTATTATTAGGTTAGTATTTAAAGGAAAGGAGCACGTAGGTTTAGGATCTTCTTCCTTCCGTACTTTTTAGAATCATGTTTTCTCTATAAGTTATGAGCAACTAAACCTCCTGGTTAAGGTTAGGAACTCTGTTTATTTCTATGGATTAAGATTATTATTCTTCTATTTTAATATATGTTTAATTCAATTCTAAGGTGTTGTTTTCATTCTTAATCTTATGAATTGGGTGGAACGGGAGTATGACCCTTTTCTACATGAGTTCTTATTATTCTCGGGAGAGTTATCTCACTTGAACTACAACTTGAAAACACTCATTCTAGACAGCTAATCACACAACGTGATGGGGATAAGCAACATCTATTCAGCCGGGATTGGGGTAATTAGGGCCTTTATGGTATAAACTAGTTTTCTGAACTTCACCCTACGATCTGAATTGAGTGACCACGGGAGTGGCGTTTGATGAGGATTACAGGAGATTAAATCACTAAGGAATTAAGGTTTAATCACTTACAGTTTGCAATAGAATTAATCATTCATTATTAAAATAGTTAGTAAGAAATTTTAATTCGAAAAGATAAACATCTCCGAGACCTTAACTGATTTCTCATCATTGTCTTTCACTAAACCTTTAATTGCTTTCTTTACTTTCTTGATTAGTTATTTTTATGCATTTACAACAACAACTCTCTTTACTATTTGTCTGACTAAATCCAACAGGATAACCATTGTTTGCTCAATCCGACAATTCTCATGGGATCGACCCTCACTCACCTGAGGTATTACTTGGATGACCCAGTGCACTTGCCGATTAAGTTGTGCGAGTTCTAATTTCGCACACCAATCTCCTACAAAGGAATTCCGACCTTTTCGTCTGGAAAACCTTCGATATGCCTGATATAGACTCCGACCTCATCTCTCACAAGCTTGTTGTTTATCCAGGTTTCCAACTTGTTCAACAAAAGCGACGGAAGCTCGATCCTGAAAGAACGCAGGTCGTGGAAGAACAGGTATAAGCCTTACTAGAAGCTGAGTTTATAAGGGAGGTAAAATATCCTTTGTGGCTAGCTAATGTAGTCCTTGTAAAAAAATAAAATGAAAAATAGAGAATTTGTGTGGATTACACCGACCTCAACAAAGTTTGCCCCAGTGATCCATACCCTCTCTCCAGTATTGACGCCGTGGTTGGCTCAACTTCAGGGTGTAGATATCTGTCATTTATAGATGCATACTCGGGATATAACCAAATTCCAATATACAAGTTGGATCAAGAAAAGACTTCTTTCATTATTCTAAAGACTAGCTATTGTTATATAGTAATGCCTTTTGGACCAAAGAATGCTGGAGCCATCTACCAACGGCTGATGAATAAAGAGTTTTCATCTCACCTTGGAAAGCTAATAGAGGTATATGTAGACGATATGCTCGTTAAAACTAGAGACAACCTTGCTCTTTTGACCGACTTTTCAATACACATATATTTTTTAATTGTATATATTATATAATATATTAGGGGTACAAATAAGGTAAGATAAAGTAGGTATACCCTGAACCAACAAACCCACTCCACACTATTGAATATGGAGCAGAAAATTAAAGGAGTTGTTCTTCTCACTCATGGAGATAAAAGTTTTTGTGGTTTTACCATTTATTTAATTAATCATTTTTAGTTAGTCAAAATTTAAATGAGTATGGATATGAATTCGAACATAGCTACTCAAGTTAGTTGGACTAAATAACTAAAAAAATTAACCAATCAGACAAACGATACTTCATACAAGAAACTACTAATTTTTATATAAAAAATTTGCAAGGTTATGGTTCTCATTGCTAAAACAAAGCTCTATGTCTGGACTAAATTTTTATTGTAGTCCTTAAAATTCACTCGATTATTTATTTTGGTCTTCAAAATTTAAAATTATCTATAGTAGTCCTCCATATTCAGGTTTGGACACCAATTTGATCCCTTGATTCTTTTCGAAGATGACTCGGCAAATGAAATGCTGAGGTGGCACCAATTTAAAATCCTAATTTTTTTCCATTATTTCTCTTGAGTTTCATTGTTCCTCAATCTCCTTCCTCCGTCCTCTTATCTTTTTGTTCCTCTTTATCAATATGCATTATACACTACTTTATATACTATAAAGATGAAAACCAAATTTCGACAAATAGTTTAAAATTGCATAACTCTAACTCTATCAACATCATCCTTACTCCATCCATAAAAAACAAAGCATCCACAAATCCCAACCTAACGTATAAGAAATCAATGAAATCCTAAAAAAATAGTAGGAAGAAAGTATAGCAATTTTTCATTGACAAAAACACTAGCACTATACAGCAGAATCATACATGCATTTAAAAAATAAATTAAAAAAGTTTTAAAGACCAAACCCAGCATTAATGATAAACTTGGCTAAGAATGAGAGGGGAGCAACCTCCTTCTTTCAAAACACTGTAATGTCCATTCTAAACTAGCCCTGCGTTAGTTCAACCTGAGTGACGAAGGATTTCAATAAATCTTCATTGGCGCCATTGATCAAAGATGAAGATGAATAACAGAAGTGAAGAATAAGAAGAATATGTTATATTGGGTCAAAACCGTTTCTTCATATACAAAACGATGACGCTTCTGGCTTCTTTAGGCGCTAAATGCTAAATGACATCGTTTACCCCATCATCTAGTGTGGTAGGGAGAGTGCCATCTCATACTACAAGAAAAATATTGAGTACCATCGGAATTACCGTCCGAAAAATAAATAAAATTTGACGGTAATTAAGTTACTGTTAGATTTATCGTCAGAAGGAATCGGATGGTATAATTTGCGTTGGATTTAGTGATGGATTATGGTTATGAAGAAAACAAATTCTGAGGCAACTTACCGTAAAAAATTTTCCGACGGTAATGGTGGTGCCAAAGCATACGTCTTCGTGTCATCTTACTGGCGGATTAATCCAACGGTAATGCCGACGGAATTTTTTTTTAATTTTTTTATTGAAAAATTAGCTGGGCTGTTACCATCGGTATATTCCGACGGTAATTATGATGGTAGATATTTTTGTAATAATCTTTTTTCGTCCATGTATAATGTATCTTGATAATTAATAATTGAAACAATAGTTTAAACTTGATTTGAAATATGAAATATACAAATTAAAAATACGAAGTGATGGTAATTAAAATATGTGAAACAATACTAATTCTATTACATTCTTCTCAAAGTTTGGTAATAAAATATATAAAATAGAACTATATTTACATTAACCCAACTCAGATTCATCATCTTCTTCCTCTAGTTCACCATCCTCCTCTTCCGAGGTAGTTTCTTAATCATCGAACTCGTCTTCCTCTTCTTCGTCACCATTGACCCTGTCTTCTTCTTAAAGATCATCGTCCTCTGGTGATAGTGTGTCGTCATCTACTCCAAGGTCAATGATGTCATCATCTATAACAGTCGACCTTAAGGTGATAAGATCACGGTATCAACCACCATTTTCGAAGGAGTTGGGTCATCAATTTGGTAAGGTTCCTGACCCTCTGATGTCCTGTCAGACTCGATGCAGTCTCTTGACTTAGTCTTAACCACAACCACCTAACTAAACTTGTATGAATCTAGATAAGGCAAATAGTATACTTGTCGTGCATTTTGATGTAGAATAAAAGGATCGTAGTGCCTATATTTCCTTGTTACATTAACTTTAATGATATCGTAGTCCTTATACTTTCGTGTTCCTTATCGCGAACTTGGATCATACCATTCACATTTAAACACGCACACGTTGTACATAGCGCGATAGAAATATTCTAATTGAATATTGTGTAACACACCAAACTAATCAGAATGACTACCGCCTGAATCCCCATGAATCCAAACTCCGGTATTATTTGTTTTCTTTCCAATCGATCATTGTAAAGAATGGAGCTGATATTTATTAATATATGGGGTAGCTAGTACCCTTATTTATTGGGCCCCAACTAAGTGCAACTAGTTCCCAATCTATTGTGTCAGTTAGATGCATACTATTCTTTGAACCAATGTGAAAAATTGTTCAATGAGGTATCAGGATTTGTCTCTTGGAATAACCTATATGATAGAATAGAATAAAGAAGTTTTAATTAGATTAGAAGTAAGTATTTTACTTATTGAAATATTTACGAAGACTTAAATAACTCACATGACTGAGTGAAATCTGATCACAATTAAGCAACACATGCAGATGTACGATATTGATTTTCTTCTGCTCTAACCAGTGGTCACTATCCACACCCATTGCAATATCAACACTCCGTTTACCAAGTCATCATAAAAAAAATCGAGATCAAATTAGTGTCTAGACCTAAATCTAAAAAATTACTATAGATAATTTTAAATTTCAAAAGCTAAAATAGATAATTATATAAATATTCGAAACTAAAATATGAATTTAATCCTGTCTCTCCTTGTGCCCTCTATTGTGGTCCTTCTTGACAGTAAAGGCACCGTTTGAAAATACTGTTTAAAGAGTTAATATCTCAACCCCACACAACATATGAATAAGACAAACAAGTTAAGAAAATTGTGATGAGAGTCTTCATTTTAATCCACTTTTTGTCGACCTTTTGTGCAATTTTTCCACAGTTGTATTTCTATATCCATATATCTATCAAAATCCAATATCTCTTTATTATATATATTTTTAAATTCATTTGATAAATG
>NC_029785.2:10972871-10974876 GCF_000816755.2 Arachis ipaensis
AATGTACTTATTAAAGAAAACTTAAAAACTTTAATTATTTGTAAAAATGAGAAGTATTCTTATAATAGAAGGTGTACATAGTCCGGTTTGGCCTAACGATCCAGACTGGACTCGAAGTATTTTGGACCACGTTGGTCCAGACCCAAAGTGATCTGGGAATGGCCTGGAAAAAAGAAATAAAACTTGGAGAAATACTTCAATCGGGACTGGGTCATAACTTGGGTCACCTGGGCTGGCCCGGTGAGGTTTCATACTTTTCCAAATGATGGAATAATTAGCTAGGGCACGCACCTATGACTCAACCACTCATGCAGCGCACAAGGCCATCATCAATTCACCACGCACCCTCTTCTCTCAGCACGTAGTGCCCTGACCTGAACCTCCTCTCCTCTCGGCACGCAGCCATGCCACGCACCCTTAGTCCCCACCTCACGCACGGCGTCTGATGCGTGAGCATCTTTCCTATCTTTTCCTAGTGAATTTGCATTTAATTTGTTGAGTTTAATCAAGAATTAATTATCTTTTAGCCACTACGGATGCTACTTTGAGTCTTGTGCAATTCTGTTTATTTTATGTAGCATTCAGATGGATTTGATGGAGTTTCTGCAGCACAAGAATTAAAGGAGATGACAGCGAGGAGCGACGCGTGCGCGTACCTGACGCGTACGCGTGAAAAGCGAAGTAGGTACACGCACGCGTGACACGCGAAGAAGATCAACGACGCATACACGTGACTGACGCGTACGCGTGACATGCGCCACGTGCAGAATTCACAGAAAATGCTGGGGCGATTTCTGGGATATTTTTGACCCAGTTTTCGGCCCAAGAAACACAGATTAGAAGCTGCAGAATGGAGGACTCAGGGGAACACTTCTCGTCACTTTCCAAGTTAAGCGTGGACCCTACGAAGTAAGTGGTCCCATCCATCAATTGAATACTTGCTGATTATTTAATTAATTAATTCTAATTTAAACTTAATTTTTTATTTTAAAATAAGAAAAGATATTATTTTAGTTTTAGAAATTTGAATTTAAATTTATTAGGATTAGATATAAAAGGATCTCAATTAATTAATTTTAGAGGATCTCTACCAAAATACATTTTATCAGAATTCTTATTTTTCTCTCTGCACCATGAGCAACTAAACCTCCATTATTAAGGTTAGGAACTCTATCTATTGTATGGATTGATACTATTATTTTTCTATTTTGATTCATGTATTGATTTATATTTAAGAATTGTTTTCGTTCTTTATTTTATGAATTTGGGTGGAACGGAAGTATGACCCTCTTTCTAATTGAGTTCTTGTATAACTTGGAAAAGCTCTTTACTTGAACAACAGCTTGAAAACATATTCTCCTAAATTTCTAGTTTATCTGAATTTAACGGGATACGTGACATATAATCCTCTTATATTTGGGTAATTAGGATTTATGTGACATATAAACTAGAATTGAACTTCACCTTCTAATTAGAATTAAGTGACCAAGGAATTGGCAATTGATAAATTTTAGAGGAGACTAGAAAGGTCTAAGGAATTAGGGTCTAGTCACATATAGTTTGTCACGAATTAAATCTTACATGATTAAAATAGTTAATAAGAAAAGTCAATCCAAAAAATAGATAACTCTGAAGCCTTAACAGTCTTCTCCATATTTTATTCCCAACTTATTTACTTGCCTTTCTTTAATATTCTTGCTATTATTTAATGTCTTTGAACTCTCAAACATTATTTTCTGTTTGTCTAACTAAGTAAATTAATTAACCATTGTTGCTTAGTCCTTCAATTCTCGTGGGATCGACCCTCACTCATCTGAGGTATTACTTGATACGACCCGATACACTTGCCGGTTAGTTTGTGGTTGTAAATTTCGCACCAAGTTTTTGGCGCTGTTACCAGGAATTGATTATAATTGACAACTACTCGTTGTTTAATTTCTTAGATTAGACAATTTTTTTTAATTAGATTTATTTTATTATTATTAATTTTCGTTTCTTTATTTAT
>NC_029785.2:10975110-11007073 GCF_000816755.2 Arachis ipaensis
TTATTTTTCATTTCCTTTTATTTTTGTTTTTGTTTTTTCCATTATTTTTTTATTTTATTAGTTTTGTTTTATTTTTATCTTTAATTTTTTAAGAAAAAAATAATAATAAATAAATAAATAAATAGCACTAATATTTTTTTTAAATTTCTGAAATTAAGTTTGGTGTCTCCTAGTTATTTTTATTTCAATTTTTTTGTTCATTTTTTTTGTTAATTTCAAATTTTTTTCTGTCCTAATTTTGTCTACACATTTCGAAATTTATTTATTTATTCTATTTAGTATTTTTATTTTAATTGTTTACACAAGTTACTTCACTGGAATTCTCTGCACTCTGACGTAAAGAGTTCCATCTTTTCTTGTCTTCTGTTTGTTTATGCGCAGGAACTGAGACAAGGAACATCTCTTAGATTTTGATCCTGGACCTGAAAGGACTTGTAGGTGACGTTTACAACAAGCAAGACTTTGCAAGGCTGCAGAATCCACTATGGATCACAATAATGCTGTTAATGCCAATGTGGCAAATCCGAATGGAAATGAAGAACAAAGGAGAGTGCTTGGCTCTTACTCTGCTCCTACTGCAGATCTTTATGGAAAAAGCATTGTGGTGCCTCCTATAGTTGCAAACAACTTTGAGTTGAAGCCACAATTGGTCACCCTGGTGCAACAAAACTGCCAGTATCATGGTCTTCCTCACGAAGACCCAAATCAATTTATTTCTAATTTTCTGCAGATTTGTGATACTGTGAAGACAAATGGAGTGAACTCAGAGGTGTATAAACTCATGCTCTTCCCGTTTGCTCTGAGGGATGGAGCAAAGCTATGGCTTGACTCCCAACCCAGGGAGAGTTTGAATACTTGGGACAAAGTTGTTACTGAGTTTCTTACTAAATTTTTTTTCACCAAAGAAGCTGACTAAGCTTAGGGTGGAGGTTCAGACCTTCAGGCAGAGGGATGGTGAAACTCTTTATGAAGCTTGGGAGAGGTACAAGCTACTGATTAGGCAATGCCCTCCGAACATGTTCTCTAAATGGACCCAACTAGACATCTTTTATGAAGGCTTGGGTGAAATATCCAAGATGTGCTTAGATAATTCTGCAGGTGGTTCATTGCATAAGAAGAAGACACCGGAGGAGATTATTGAGCTGATTGAATTGGTTGCTAGCAACCAATATTTATACTCATCTAACAGGAATCCTGTGAACTCTGAGACTCCTCAGAAGAAGGGTGTTATGGAAGTAGAAGCTCTTAATGCTCTTCTTGCTCAGAACAAGCTTATGTCTCAGCAGATAAATTTACTTACTCAGCAGATGGGTGGCATGCAAGTCTCAGCTATCAACACCCAAAACCCATCTCAAGAGGTCCCCTATGACATGACAGGTAATTTTGTGCAAAATGATAATTATGATTATGCTCAATCTTCTACTGAACAAGTCAATTACATGAAAAATGGCCCTAGAAATCCCAATAATGACCCATATTCTAAGACATATAATCCGGGGTGGAGAAATCATCCAAATTTTGGGTGGAGGGACCAACCTCAGAGACCTCAAAATTTTAACAATAATTCTTAGGGCGTCTTCCAACAGAACAATCACAATAACCGCAAATTTTAATCTCATCAACAACAACCACCTCCGCAGGCAAAATCTAATTCCCAAGAATATTTTAATTGGGAGATGATGAGGAGTTTTATGCAGGAAACCAGAGCATCAATCAAGAATTTGGAGATTCAGATGGGTCAAATAGTCACAAGAGTTAATGAAATTGATCAGAGGACCACTAATAGCCTTCCTGGTAACACAATTCCAAATCCAAGAGAGGAATGCAAGGCTATCACCTTGATAAGTGGACAAGTGGCAAGTATTAAAGCACAAGTTAATGAGGAGCCAGTTGAAAAAGAAGATTGCAAGGTTATTCAATTAAGAAGTGGTAAAGTAGCTGGTTCTGAGACCAAGGTCAATAAAGAGCTAGTTGAAAAGGAAGCTACATAAGAGAAGAAGGAAGAAGTAGAGCACGTCCCTCCAAAGCGTACAGACAACCCATTCCCAAACTATCTTGACACTTATCCTACATTGCCAAAGGCTCTTGAGTACAAGCCTAAAATGCCATATCCTCAGAGACTTCAAAAGAAAACCAAGAACAAGCAATTTTCAAAGTTCTTGGAAGTCTTCAGAAAATTGCAAACCAATATTCCTTTTGCTGAGGTTTTGGAACAAATGCCTCTCTATGTCAAGTTCATGAAGGAGCTGTTGTCAAAGAAGAAGCCTTTAAAGGGAGATGAGACAGTGGTCCTGACTAAGGAATGCAGTGCCATAATTCAGAATAACTTACCAAGGAAGATGCCAGATCCAGGGAACTTTCAAATTCCATGCACCATTGGGAGCACAACCTTTGAGAAAGCCCTATGTGATCTGGGGGCAAGCATAAATCTAATGCCCTTATCTGTGATGAAGAAGCTGCAAATCCAAGAGGCACAATCCACAAAGATAGCATTACAGATGGTAGACAAATCTATGAAGCCTACATACGGATTAATGGAGAATATCTTGGTCAAAGTGGGTAAGTTCTTCCTCCCAGCAGATTTTGTGATTCTTGACACAGGGGAGGATGAGAATGCCTCTATAATCCTAGGAAGACCTTTCCTATCCACTGGAAGAGCTCTAATTGATGTAGAAGTGGGTGAATTAGTACTCAGAGTGCATAATGAGCAACTAGTCTTTCATGTCTTCAAAGATATACATTCAGCAGGTAAAGAAGAGAGGTGCATGCAGACTGAGCTTATTAATCCAAACCTTCAAGAACCCACTGATGATGCAAAGCAGAAATTGCAGCTAAAACCTCCTTTGGTGACAATCAATAAAATTTATCCTGACATCAAACCTAAGTTTGGTGTCGAGAATGCAACATCCACCAAAGAAGAGGTTCCCAAAAAGAAGAAAGTACCCAGGGGATGGAGAAACAAAAAGATCCCTACTGAAGGTTTCTCCCCGGGAATGAAGGTGGTGTTGACTAGGAATCTAGTGTGGATTTATACAGTAAACAGAATCCTCTCTCTGGAGCATATTGAGCTAATTTATGGAGACACAGGAAAGAAATTCAAAGTAAGAGGTGAAGAGCTGAGCCCCTATGATCCTCCTCTTTAGAGGAGCTGACCATCAAGCTAGTGACGGTAAAGAAGCGCTTGTCGGGAGGCTACCCGATAATTTCGTATCCTTAATTACTTCTCGTAGTAGTAGTTTTCTTATTTATGTTATTTTTATTGAGTTTTCACTATTTTCTGATCATGCAGCTATCTTAGAACAGGAACCAGACACTTCCTTAAAAAAAAAAAAGCACCCGACGCGCAAGCGTCGCTTACGCGTACGCGTCATATATGGGTGCGAGAAAAACAAAAAGTTACAGAGAGTTGCACTGGAGTTGAGCAGGAACCATGCCTCGCGCACAAGCAACACCACGCGCACGCGTCCCTAACGCGTGCGCGTCGTTTGCGATTCCAGCCCATCACGCGGACACGTCCCTGACGCGCACGCGTGACCTTGAAAAATCGACGTAAATGGGTGCATGGCTGAAAGTTATGCTGGCTTGAGGATGGAATTATGCTAGAGGCACAACCTGATCACGCGTACGCGTCCCTGACGCATGCGCGTCCTTTGCACAAATGGCCATCCACGCATGCGCGTGCATGACGCGCACACGTCATATGAAAATTTTGGTTCCCAGGCCACGCGAACAGAGAGTTGTGCGTGTGCGCGGCCGCCTTCGCGCGATTCGCCCAAATCAAGGGCACGCGTATGCGTGCCTGACACTTACGCGTCACTATGAAAATTGCGCGACCCATGCGTATGCGTGCTGTACGCGTACGCGTCGCCTGCGCCGCACAACTACACTAGTTCGCCGCCCAAGTTTTAATTTTCTTTCTCTCTCTCCCAAATCCTAATTCTCTCTTGTTCTTTTATCCTTTTCTTCTTTCTTCATACTATTTTCTTTTGTTTTCAGTTCTTCTTTGCTTGAGGACAAGCAAACCTTTAAGTTTGGTGTTGACGCTTCGTTTATGGATTTTCCGTTTATATTTATGGCACCAAAGGGAGGCAAATCATCTTCACGTAGGAGCATAGCCGGAGGAATGAGATGGCCACCAACATAACTGAGGTGGTTGAGTTCCTTTCATTCTATATTCCTTCCCGCTTTTACTATGTTATGATCCGGTTTTCTACTTATTTTGTTATTACATGATCAGTTTTTATTTTAATTTCCAGGTTCTAGTTGAATTTACTGTTTATTATGTTATTTGATTTTTAGTCTGAAGGAATGTCTCATGTATTACTCACTGAGTTTGAAATAAAAAAGAAAAAAAATGATGTATTGCATGAGAAATTGAGTTTATATTGAAGAGTAGTCTTATTTACTTAGATGTGGTGGTATTTTCTGTGACTCTGAATGCATGACATGAACAGTGCATATTTAAATTTGAATCAAAGAATGTTAATGTACAAGGAACACGGATTTAGAGAATTATTATGATTTCTCTGAAATAAACAAAAATTTAATCCTTGAAGCAAACGAAACAGCAAAAAAAAAAAGAGAAGCAAGGTCCAAGGCTCTGAGCATTAATGACTTGGGAGGTCAGACATGATTAAAAGCTCAAAGAGTTGTTTCCCTAGTTATATGCTTGTGGTGTTCTTGTGTCAAGTAATCCTTGAGACAAAACATTTAGAGTCGAGATCAATTGCAATTAACAGAGCATGCCAAAGGCTTTGAACACCACTGTCTGGGAGTAGCTGAAAGAAAAAAAATCAAAACTTCAAAAGAGTTCCCTAGTTAAGTGCTTGTGGTGTTTCTGTATCAAGTGAAGATTGAGACAAAACATTTAAAGTCACGGCTAGGCTCAAGGTGCAAAGCACCAAAGAAAAGAGAATCAAAGAAAAATTGCTGTGTTCAAGGGTTAAATTGAGTTACAAAAGATCAGAGAATTCATAATATTATCCGGATCCTAATTCCAAATGACAGTGACATCCTTCTAATTCAAAGGAGAGTGAGATGCCAAAACTATTCAAGATTGCAGTTATAAACCCCACTATAAGAATAGACATGAGCTTAATCGAACTCTCATTCTCATGCAAATTCACATCTAAAGCCTATATTAGTTTTGGTTGCTTGAGGACAAGCAACAATTCAAGTTTGGTGTTGTGATGCGCGAGCATCTTTCCTATCTTTTCCTAGTGAATTTGTATTTAATTTGTTGAGTTTAATTAAGAATTAATTATCTTTTAGCCACTATGGATGCTACTTTGAGTCTTGTGCAATTCTGTTTATTTTAGGTAGCATTTGGATGGATTTGATGGAGTTTTTGCAGCACAAGAATTAAAAGAGATGACAACGAGGAGCGACGCGTGCGCGTACCTAACGCGTACGCGTGAAGAGCGAAGAAGGTACGCGCACGCGTGACACGTGAAGAAGATCAACGATGCGTACGCGTGACTGACGCGTCGCGTGACATGCGCCACGTGCAGAATTCACAGAAAACGCTGGGGCGATTTTTGGGCTGTTTTTGACCTAGTTTTCGGCCCAGGAAACACAGATTAGAGGCTGCAGAATTGAGGACTCAAGGGAACACTTCTCGTTACTTCCCAAGTTAAGCGTGGACCCTACGAAGCAAGTGGTCCCCATCCATCAATTGAAGACTTACTGATTATTTAATTAATTAATTCTGATTTAAACTTAATTTTTTATTTTAAAATAGGAAAAGATATTATTTTAGTTTTAGAAATTTGAATTTGAATTTATTAGGATTAGATATAAAAGGATCCCAATTAGTTAATTTTAGAGGATCTCTATCAAAATATATTTTATCAGAATCCTTATTTTTCTCTCTGCACCATGAGCAACTAAACCTCCATTGTTAAGGTTAGGAGCTCTATCTATTGTATGGATTTATAATATTATTTTTCTATTTTAATTCATGTACTGATTTATATTTAAGAATTGTTTTCGTTCTTTATTTTATGAATTTGGGTGGAACGGAAGTATGACCCTATTTCTAATTGAGTTCTTGTATAACTTGGAAAAGCTCTTTACTTGAATAACAGCTTGAAAACATATTCTCCTAAATTTCTAGTTATCTGAATTTAACGGGATACGTGACATATAATCCTCTTATATTTGGGTAATTAGGATTTCTGTGATATATAAACTAGAATTGAAATTCACCCTCTAATTGGAATTAAGTGACCAAGGAATTGGCAATTGATAAATTTTAGAGGATACTAGAAATGTCTAAGAAATTAGGGTCTAGTCACATATAGTTTGCCATGAATTAAATCTTACATGATTAAAATAGTTAATAAGAAAAATCAATCCAGAAAATAGATAACTCTTAAGCCTTAACTGCCTTCTCCATATTTTATTCCCAACTTATTTACTTGCCTTTCTTTAATATTCTTGCTATTGTTTAATGTCTTTGAACTCTCAAACACTATTTTCTGCTTGTCTAACTAAGTAAATTAATAACTATTGTTGCTTAGTCCTTCAATCCTCGTGGGATCGACCCTCACTCACCTGAGGTATTACTTGGTACGACCCGGTGCACTTGCCGGTTAGTTTGGGGTTGTAAATTCCGCACCAGCGCCACCCTTTCCCTCTTAGCCCTATCTCTATCTCTCATCACGCTCGGCGATGACGATACCATTCTCAGCAACGACGACACCAGTGCGACATCGCTTTTCTGCTCCATCAATGAGCCACTAGAATGCAGCCCCGCCACCACTAAAAGCCCTGGCGAAGCTCAGTCAGCCACCACTTCTGCTCTGCTGCTCGCGATCGTCTTCTTTTCTCTGCCTTTCGTCGTCTTCTTCTTCTCTTCTCTGACCTCTGTTTTCAAGCTTTGATAAATAATTAATATTCTGAATTTAGGGATTTTGATTATTGGAACTTCTGATTAGAAATTTTGATTATTGTTCTGATTAGTATATTGATTATTGTTCTGATCTCTGATTATCAGTGATGGTTATTTGTTCTTAATTTTGATTATTATTGATTTTGTCCTTGATTTTGTTTGCTTAGTGATGGTTATTTATTCTTAATTTTGATTATTGCCGAACTTCTGATTTGTTACAATGTTATTGAACTTCTGATTATTATTGAATTATTGTTAAAGGCTCGATTTTCACCCGATTTTTATCCGATTTTCACCCGGTCCTAAAGTCTTTAGGTTTCATCGGGTCTAGGATCGGATTAGAGTTTAAAAAATAGATCCAGTATATATTTAGGATTGGATCTAGATTAGAATAAACCCGATTTCACTCGACTCATGTACATTCCTAATTTTTCGTTAAATACTATAGAAATTTAAAAAAAAAAACAGACAAAATCATCCATTATAATTTCGTAATTTTCATGTAATTTTATAGTTTAATTTAATTTTTTTATTAAGAACATAGTAAATGTCTAAAGAAATTAAACAATAACTATTTAAAAATTTTATAATGTTTTCAATTCATTGAACTAAATTTATAAAAATATAAGTCTATAACTAGGCTAATTTTTTTTATATGGAAAAATGTAGCGTTTGATGTTGAAATAGATATGTGTAAAATAATTACACTGATATGATGTCAAAGGTAAATCACAAACTGCGTTTGGACTGGATTTTTTTTAAATTGTAACCTGCAAAACGCAGGTTGCGTTTTACGCATGGGATTAATTTTTTTAATTTTTTGGAAGAACAAAAAGTTGCATTTTGAATTTAAAAATTTTTATTCAAAAGCTGCAAAGTTTTGTCTGGGAAAAAATGTTTAAATCGCGAGTCTTACTCATAAATACCATTGGCAATACATCCGTGTTTTATATCTCACCTCCATTCCTCTTTCTTTTATAGTGAATTTTTTGACAATTTATAGTATCAAAAAAGTTGGGTTAGATAAAGTTGAGGTTATGAAAGGTATTATAAATTTGAGAGTGTATTATAACAGTGAGATTATACTAAACACACATGAAGGAGTGACTTTTGTGTGTGAATTCTCGTTTTCCTTTGTTATTCCATAGACCATGAGTTTTGTAGATTTGTAAAATGGTCTTTGTGACAACATACAAAGTCACATTTCAAAAGGGGTGAGTAACATTTTATACAAGAATCCTGTACAAGTACTTGATGGGCTGATACAGTTTCAAATAATATCCATCACTGACGACACATGTATACAGTAGATGTTCTATATTTATCAACAAACCCAATTTCACATACCGATGATAGAACTGTACGTTGAGTTTGAACAGCATATAAGGTTGGACGCGATTGGCGAGGAGGTGAATGTTAATGAACCCGTGGATATAAAGAGCTCTTCAAGCACACGTGTCCAACATACAACGAAACTTAGTGCTGTGAGCCTGAAAATCGTAGCTTGTGTTTATTTCTGACCACCTGCAAAACACAAGCTACGTTTGGGGAGTTCCAACACGGTCAATGCCTGCTCTGATTTGTATGCAGGAACAAGGAAGACACATTTCACCCTTGGGTTGTCCTTCCTACAAAATGCAATTTACGTTTGGCAGCCACCACATGCAACTTTTTTTTTTCGTTTTTTACAAAACACAGGTTACGTTAGATATACCTACACACTTACAAATCCACATCTATAAATTACACTCCATACACCAATATTTTTACATTACACAAAATTTTTTTTATTACTAAATTAATTTCTGCTATAATTATATATCAATATTAATGCGTGTAATTGTATATTCAAACGTCATTGTTGCAAATTTAAAATATTCAAATCCAACATAAAAATTGAGCGTCAAATATTTTAAGTTAAAAATAGTATTCTTAGAAAGAATAATTAAAAAATACTAAAAAAGTTATAAAAATAATCACAAAATAGTTATTATAATTTTCACACAAATAAAATAAAAGAGACTTTTTGTTACAAAATTGTCATAAACCAATTGTCATTTTTTTTATATAAATCATTGCACGATATATAATATGTGAAAATCTTAAAACCATGCTTCCATTTATTAAAAAAAAAAGATAAATTTATAATAAAAATTAATTTGAAACAATCTAATAATATAGAGCTTTATTTTATTGCTTAATTCGTCGCATTGATAGAAAGTAATTTGGTTATGAAGAAAAGATTGGTGATCAACGTGTATATGGATGCATGGTGTATTGTCCCGAATTGTGGACCTATGTTGATCAGAGACCTGCAAAACGCAGGTAACGTTTTGCAGGCGTTGGAATAAAAAAACTAAACGCAGGCTGCGATTGGTGAGGGAGGAGAACCAGCAAGCGAAACGTGCCCTGCATGCCGACAGGAACAGAGCCAAACGCAGGATGCATTTGTCAGCGTAGCAGAGCCAAATGCAGGTTGCGTTTTGCAGGCTCCCTAGCTGCATGCGCGCCACGTGTACTCTACGGGTGTCTCAGCTTAGTGCTTATAAGCGGAAAACGCAGATGGAAGGAAGCAAAGTGAAAAATAGTTGAGGGAGAGTGAGGAAGCAAGAGTTTACTGTGAGAAGGAGCTTGATGAAGAAGAAGGACACGGTATAGGAAACAAAAAATGGTGCGTGACTATACCAAACCAGAAAAACATATTATTGAGTATTTGGATCATCTTCAATTTGTAAGTAATTTTTTTTAATATTTAACAATAAATATATAGATTTATTCGAATTTTATTTATTTATTTGTGTTGTAATTAGTTTATTAATATTGTTATTCTGTTTTCGTTAGGTGGAGTCATTGGCGCCGACATACGAGATATATACGGCGGTCTACTGCGCATTTTAGGCGAGGACTCGACGACATGGGAGTTGACGACGAAAGTTGTACCATTAATGTCTAAAGTTTTTATTCAGAAGAATAGTTTTTCTAATCGGTCTCTTGGTAACTATTGTGCAATTTATATGGCAACCATATATGGGAGTGGGGATTCCAGATGTCCTCGCTCCCCATTTGGTTTTGTGCTCCACCCAGTCGCCTCTAGTGTCATTCGAGTGCATAGAATGACACCCAACAGACCGGGTCAAACGACAGTTCAGGATGCAGCAGCTACCACCAGGCCCCGCGTTCAACCTTGGTCGTGATCACTGCAAGCGGTTGACAGGAGCACAAAACCATGACTGGGGACAGATTTACATTCAATGGGTTAACAGATGGATAGTTGACCGCTATAACACATTGCAGCTAGGCGAGGAGATTATTGACTTCCATCATCTCCTAGTGTACTACGATTGGTACACACAGCAGTATGGGATTCACCTCCGACTATCAGATAGAGTTCTAGGCGAACAGGTTGGCGCCGATGAACCATAGCAGCAACAGGAAAAACATTATTTATCATAAATTGTTAACTAGGTTAAAGTAAATGACGATGTTACAAAAAAAGTAACATATAATTGTGAAGTAGGTCATAACAGATGTTACATTGAAAAGCTTAACCACTAATGACCTCTAGCGGAGCTTGGACCTGCGCGCTGAGGACATCGGCTGCGGCTATGTCCCTCGCGTCCACATATAGTGCACCGGTGAGTACCACGCATCTCACGCGAATCCATCTCATTCAAGTAGCGGGTGGACTTCGGTCTTCCTTTCGTCGCGCACCTCAATGTCCAGTTGTCGATCACCTTCGCTCCTTCGTATCTATCCCATGTAGATGGGTCACCCATTGGAACAAACTCGTCTCTGTACACCTTGCAAATTTCAGACATCTTGTACACATCGTGCACGTACACTTGCCAATCGAGACGCTGGTTGGCACAACATGCAAGCACGTGGCGACATGGAAGTCGTTTGACCTGGAAATGGCCACAGTCGCAGTGTCGTTGCGCAAGGTTGACAGTGTAAATGGTACCATCTTGCATTTTGCGAACCTCAAACATCTCGTTGCGCCTGTCGAACCGGTTGACCACAACGTTTCTTGCACGTCGGAAGCTTTCTTCAACTCTCTTCGTTGCGAACTCTGAATACGTGAATCCGTTGCGGAGATGCTCATGAGCCTCGGTACTCTTCCGAGTGAACAACTCATTCAGCCGATAGAAAGTTGACCGGACCAGGGCAGTCATATGAAGGTTGCGTGCATCCTTCATGACAGAATTTATGTACTCTACCAAGTTTGTCGTCATATGTCCCCAACGATGACCACCATCGAATGCCAACACCCATCTCTCAACACCGATCTCATCGCACCATTGAGTATATGCCTCATCTCGCTCTTTAAGCCTTTCGTAGTTTTTGTTGTACTCCTGCTCGATCCTAGAATAGCCTGTTGAACAAACCATTTATTCATAAGCAGATGCCACAGATTTACTATGAATAGAACCATAATAGCGAGTTGAAATAACTGTATTCACCACGAGTTTATGCAAATATGGAGTCTTGAACCTCCTTAAGAGGTTGGAGCCGATGTGCCTGATGCAGTACATGTGCCACGCCCTTAGTGGTGACCATGCACCGTTACTGTGAGCTATTGCAGCGTCGATGGAGGTATGGTGGTCAGAAATAATACCCACACCATCAATGGTAACAACATATCTCCACAAATTCGTTAGGAAAAACTCCCACGCGTCTGCCGTCTCGCCCTCGACTATAGCAAATGCAATAGGCACAATGTTTTGATTCCCATCTTGTGCAACCGCTACCAGAAGTGCACCTTTATATTTTCCGTACAGGTGCGTCCCATCAACTTGCACCAGTGGCTTGCAGTGTCTAAATGCTACAATACATGGATAGAAGCTCCAAAAAATACGGTGCAGAACTCTTACACCTTGAACCTCCTCAGTCTCACGGTAAACGGGGAGCGTTTTGATTTGAACACAAGACCTTGGTATTTTAACCGTCATTGCTTTCAACCATACTGGCAGAGTCTGGTAAGAAACTTCCCAATCACCGAAAACCTTGGCAACAGCTTTCTGCTTTGCCAACCAAGCCTTGCAGTAACCGATAGTGTAGTTGAACCTGGATTGAACTTCTGTAATTACAGACTTTACCTTTATCGAGGGGTCTGATTCAACCAACGGCCTAATGGCATGTGCAATTGTGTCCGAGTCCAACTTGGCATGATCTTGTGATATCGTTCCCACGGTGCACGTGTGCTTGCCATTGTATCTCCTGATCTTCCAACAAGCTTTCTTTCGAATCAAGCTAGCCCGGATAAGTCAATCGCACCTTGCACCATACCCCTTGCATTTCGCATAAAATGTCTGCGGCTCAGACTCATACACAGTGTAATCAACTCCTCTAGAGACAGTGTACCTTTTGATTGCAGATATCACCGACTCTCTCGAACCAAATTCCATTCCAACACTAAACTCGCCATCTTCCGTCGCAGCGTTGCCTTCACCTACGACATGCGCACCACCATCAATCAGACAAGGCAAATAAAATAAACACTGTAGGAAACTTGAGTTAATAATCATAACATACCCGTATTCGCATACTCAGGAAATTCCGGGGCATGCATGGCTTCGAGATCTAGAGTCCGCATAAAAGACGGAACACCAAACGGGTGCTGCCTTGCAATCGCATTCGCTTCATTTTGCACATCTGGATTGCCTGCCAAGTCTCCGTCATCGTTTTCGTCGTCGACTTCATAGTTAGCTTCGAACTCCTCTTCACTGTCATTGTTATCTTCTTCCCAATCTATATCCCCAAGCTCATCAACATTGACCTCCTCGCCGACCGTGCCTGATCCTAACTGCTGTTCAAACTCAACGTACAACTCTATCATCGGCATGTGAAATCGGGTTTGTTGATAAATACAGAACATCTGCTGCATATTGGCATCGTCAGTGATGGGCATTAATTGAAACTGTATTAGCCCACTAAATACTTGCACATGACTTCTGTATAAAAGGTTGCTCACCCTTTTCAAAATGTGGCTTTGAATGTTATTACAAAGCCCATTTTGCAACTCGACAAAGCTCATGGTACAGAGAATAGCAAATGACAACGGACATTCACAAACAAAAGTCACTCCTTCATGTGTGTTTGGTATAACTTCACCGTTATAATATACTCGCAAATTTACAATATTTTTCATAACTTCAACCTCACCTACTCCGATTGTTTTGACACACCTAACTACCAAAAAAACTAAGAACTGCAACTTATGTATATGAAAGAAGAGTATGATGAGTAGAATGGGAGTGAGGCCATTTGGGCGGGGAGTGCCTCGTATTTATAGGCAAGCTCCTTCGTTAAAATATTTTTTTCTCAACAAATGCAACCTGCGTTTTTAATTTTTCAAAAAAGTGATCTGACAACACAAAAAAACGCAGCCTGCATTTTGCGTTTACAAGAAAAAAAATGCTGACCCTCGGTACAAAACGCAATCTACGTTTTGTTATCACAAAAAAAAAATAACCCATCACAAAACGCAGGCCGCGTTTGGGTTAAAAAAATTAAAAAAAATTTTGAAAAAGCAAAATGCAGCCCACGTTTGCTCTCTTTGGTGAGCAAAAAAAAAAAAAAAACAGGCCAAAAGTAAAACGCAGGTAACGTTTGACACCATAGCAGGGAAAAATTTGCCTATGCATCCATTATATTGAACAACACCAAGCTTTGTTCCATATAAAAAAAAAGAGTTGATACACATTTTGGCCTCTGAAATTTTCGAGGGCCTCAATTTGGACCCCGAAATTTATAGATACCAAATTAAAACCCTCAAATATTGAATCGTGACCCACGTTTGTCCCCGTAGCTATCTCCGTTAACGGAGATCTGACGTGGCACGTTAAATTGACACGTAGGAAAGCCTAAAACGACGTCGTTTTATGTTCCCTCTCAGTTTTAACTCATTGTGACATCGTTTAAGGGCTTCATTGGGTTAAAAAAGTTGGGCCAACATGTAGATAAAGACACAGACATAGCTTGACCCTTCTTCTTCCTTCTCTTTGTCTTCTATTCTTCTTCTCCACATTTTTGTTCTTCTCGCATACTTGACTGTGAAAAAGGAGAATCAGAGTAACATTGGTGGTGTATTGGACTGATGGGTGAGGTTGCTGACGAACTAACATGGGCGTGGAAAGAAACGAAGAAGATCAGGTTAGGAAGTGAAGTTTTATTTATTTTCACATATTTCTTAATAATCTGTTTTTGGCTTTTGTTTGGGTTTTTGTATTGCATTGTTATTGTCGAAACAAGGTGCTGGTTATATTTAGGGCATTGGAAATTGTTGCATGTGAATGATGCTAGGATTTTTTTTTTCCTTGCTGAAGAAGAGAATGTCGATTTTATCTTTTGCTGTCTGTGGAAAAATGTTATTATGTGTGTGTTATTGCTTGTGTTTAAAAAATTTGTTGTTTTAAAATGAATTATGACCTATTGTCCTCTTTGGAGTTTGAAGTCAGTTAAGTCAGTATGCTTTGTTTTTTAAAATTATTGTTGAAATTTTTGTTATTTTACAATGTAGATGGATGATGATATAACAATTGTCATCCACCATGGAGGAAGTTTTGAGACAAAAGAAGATGGAGAACTTGTATATGTCGGAGACCAAATTGAACAGTTATTTGGACTAGAGAAAGATACATTGGACGTGTTCTCAATAAGAAATTATTACAAGGTTCTAGGATATGACAACTTGAAGGAGTGCTGGTGGCTAGCTCATGGGAGGCCTTTGAAAACTGGATTGAGAGCATTGTCACATGACAATGAACCTTTGAGTTGATTCAAATTTTGTCACATCATTCACTCATCACAAATCAACTCTGGTAAGGTGGGTGACATATGAATACATACGCTGGCGACTTAACGTGCCACATCAGAATTCTGTTAACGGAACTAGTGACAAGAGCAAACGTGAAGCACAATTCTATATTTTGGGGTGTTAATTTGGTAACTATAAATTTTGAGATCAAAATTGAGGCCCTCGAAAATTTTAGGGGCCAAGATGGGTTCAACTCCAAAAAAAAAAATGAGCCTGGCATTGAGCTTTTTAATCATTAAAACAGTTTATTTAAAAACGAGTGACCAAAAGTATTCCTAAAAACAAAATAAAATCATAAAATCTGATGGTAGATCACAACCACATCCAAAAATAAAAAAATAAATTAACAAACCAACCCAAAAAACGAAAACAAAACCCCCTCTCCGTAGTCTCCAACTACCAACCACACTTGTCTCCGTCTCTTAAGATCTCCCAAATCCCCAACCTCTGGGTTCAAACGGAATCCCCATCCAAGAATATTGTTCTCCATCTTGTTCTTTGTTCTAGTGAGGAAGAAGGATTGGAGGGTTGAAACCCAGGGTTTGAGGCGTTGCAGGCATCACGGCTGTTCAAAGAGTATATCGCCCCTTAACTCATGTCCGCTCTCTACGACGCAAGGGTTGCCTAACTGCCTCCAACCCTTCGCCGCACGGCGGACGTGGCGCTTTGCCTTCTGAAGGCGGCAGCCCCTCTGACCTCCTCTTCCTCGCCGGCGGTGGCCACAACAACCACAACATCCTCTCTTCCCTCTTTGTTTAGTGTCGTATTAGCTCTCCAATTATTAATCTCTTCTTCCTTTCCGCAAAGCAAGAAAAAATAATAAAGATCTCCTATTTTCGATCGGTAATTGGGATTAGGGTTGTGATTTGGGGTTTAGGGTAAGAGAAAGGGTAAAGATGTTGAGCATTAAGAGAGTTGCCACCCTGGTTTCGAATTTTCAGAAAGAGGAGGTTGGGGTGCCTGCTCCACCTTCTGAAGGATGTGGCCGGAATTGCCTCAAGAGCTGTTGCATTCAAGGTATCTTCTTTATTTTTAAAGAAAAAAAATTTAAATTTTTACTTGCATGCATGATATTGTAGATGTATTTTAAGGCTTATTTGTGTGTCTTTTATTTTTGTGTTTAAATTCTGCTGTCTTTTTACTGGTTTACTTATTTGCATGATGTGTTGGATGGTGTATTTTGTGCGATATTTTTTTTTACAGCGGCGAAGCTCCCTTTGTATGCTTTTAAAGAGGTTGAGAAGGTTGGTGGAAAGGACTTGCCACTATGCAAAGAGCAACCTGTCACCTTTTTGGACTCGCTCATTCTTGGGGAGGTAATTATGAATTTTTTATGGTGGCGGATTTGATCAACAAGTTTAACATTTTCATCAGTTTGTTGTTGTATGTATTGTTTATCATGTTATGTGCTTAAGTTTTTATGCTTTGGTGTTGTAGTGGGAAGATCGGATGCAGAGAGGGCTTTTTCGCTATGATGTTACTGCCTGCGAAACTAAGGTCTGATTTCTTGCCCTCTTTATTTGATGTTCTCTAGTTATCTTGATAAACTACTAGCTCTGCACTAGGCTTCATGTGTGGTTTTTTGGGGGTAATTCTGGTGCAGGTGATTCCGGGTGAGTATGGTTTTATTGCCCAGCTGAATGAAGGCCGCCACCTCAAGAAGCGTCCTACTGAGTTCCAAGTTGATAAGGTCCTCCAACCCTTTGATGAGAGCAAATTCAACTTCACCAAAATTGGGCAGGAAGAGGTCCTGTTTCAATTCGAAGCAAGCAGTGATGGCGAAGTCCAATTCTTTCCCAATGCGCCAATTGATGTTGAGAACTCTCCTAGTGTTGTTGCCATCAATGTGAGTTTCTTAAATTTTGTGTTGAAATTTTTTACCTCAAGGGTTCATAGAATAAGTGCTTATATGGGATTATGCTTGATGTGTCTTAACAGGTCAGTCCTATTGAATACGGGCATGTTCTGCTAATTCCTCGCATTTTTGAGTGTTTGCCCCAAAGGATTGATCATGCCAGCTTTCTGCTTGCACTCCACATGGCAGTAGAAGCAGGAAATCCATACTTTCGATTAGGTTACAACAGCCTAGGTGCATTTGCAACTATTAACCATCTTCATTTCCAGGTACTGGTTTCCGAATCTGAATTGCTTGCGATCATATCCTTATTGGCCATGTTGATTATTAGCTTATTGCTCTGTTGTACAATGCTACCTCAGTAATAAAACTTATTTCAATTTTGTGATTGGCATGTTCAGGCTTATTATCTGGCTGTGCCTTTTCCCATTGAGAAGGCCCCTACTAAGAAAATTGCCAAACTAAATCGGGGTGTGAAGATTTCAAAATTGTTGAACTACCCCATCCGAGGCCTTGTGTTTGAGGGTGGTCATTTGCTCAAAGATTTAGCAAACACTGTGTCAGATGCATGCATCTGTCTTCAACACAATAACATACCTTACAATATTCTTATTTCTGATTGTGGTAGACAAGTCTTCCTCTTACCACAGGTAAATTGGCTTTGGAATTTATCTTAAGTTGTTTGAAAATTTAAATTGCACTCGTCAGTTCCATGAACAATATTTGTGACAACTTATCCAAAATGGATGAAACAGTGTTATGCTGAGAAACAAGCTCTTGGAGAAGTGAGTGCCGAGCTTCTCGACACTCAAGTCAACCCTGCTGTGTGGGAAATCAGTGGGCACATGGTGTTGAAGAGGAGGAAGGACTATGAAGAGGCATCTGAAGCCAATGCTTGGCGGCTTCTTGCTGAAGTCTCGCTCTCTGAAGAGAGGTTTCAAGAAGTCAGTTGTCTCATTTTTCAAGCCATGACATCCAGCGAGCTCGAGGTCAAATGCCAATGTGTAGAGGAAGCTGGCTCGAGTCCTTCCCCTGCAATGGTGGCTGGTTCACAAGAGTGTCTTGTTCTCCAGTAGCAATGCTCTTGATGAACAAATCTATATTGATTCTCCAGTATAATACTCCATAGTATGATGTATCAGTTCAAACCAGTACCATCTATGGTGGTGGTTAATAAAGGTTGGAAATATGTCCTGTGCTTTTAAAGGACCTGAAAAATAATGTGGTTTGTATTGGTTTGATGCTGTGTTTCCTTGCTTGGTTATATACTTGTTCTATGTAATGATGTGATGTAACTATGCAATAAGTGGTTGACCTGCCACTTCCTTTCTGTTATGTGAACTTATGTGCAAAATTACGGTTGGTATCTGTATTGTTTTTGGCTGAAACTGATTGCTTTAGGTGATTAGGAAGGTGGAAAACGTGGATAGTGTGTAAAAACTAAAAAGGTGTTTCCCATTATAATAAAGGTGATTTTATGATTGAACCCCTCCCTCTCTCTCTCTCTCTCTCTCCCCGGGGGTCTCTCTTTCCTTTTTAATTGTTATTTTATATTTGGTTTAATTATTTTGTTGGTTTTTATAATTTTATCAAATTTACAATTAGGTTTTTATATTTTATTTTTTTGTTGGATTCTTATATTATTTTTAATTTTGTAATTAATTATTTTTTAGGCTAAAAAATGTTAAGAGTTAATTAAATATGTTTTTTTTAAGCAATTTGAAGGTATTCATAATTAGAAACTTAATTAGATTTTTTATTATATGTATTTTAGAGAAATATTTTGTTAATTTTAACATTTTTTACATGAAAAAGATTAAATTACATAGTTAGAAAATAGTATTGGAATCTAATTAAAAAAAATATAATGATTTAATTATAAATTTGATAAAATTATAAAGATTAATCGAATAATTAATTTTTTTTTTATTTTGATGTAGTATGGTCTATCCGTTTTAGTTAGGAATTGTACGATCTTTTGTTAAAGTGACAAGGGCTGGATTGGTTAGTATATCAAACTTGCATATTCAGCTCAAATTTTTATCCCAACAAAATGAGTTTTTCTTCACTTAATCACTTCTTCTGGAACATTTATACTTGCCAAGCCCGTGATATTACACGCTTTTATATGAAGCCATTCATGGCGTGAGTGCCATTTTATGCATTACATCCATCTCCATTTCAGCAACCAAGTTTCCGACAACTGCTTGGATTTCATAAACCACCACTTAAACATGGTTGACATTTAGGCTGCGTTTGTTTTTAGAGACATGACAGAAACATGACACTGAAACAGAGACAATAAGACGGAGACACTAAAAATTATCTTTTGTGTATTGTGTTTGGATACGATGGACAAGACACTAATGTAATGTCTAGTATTATGTTTAGATACACATGGACAAGACTAAAATATTATATGAAATGACTAAAATAGCCCTGTGATCAATTACAATTTATAAATTATTTTTTAGCATTTTAAAAGATTAATTTTACTTTTGCTAATATTTATCTTTCAAAAGTTTAAAGATTAATTATTTTTGTTATTATTTTTATTACAAATCAAATAATATAATATAAGGTTAAAATGGTATTCACATTTTTCGATTAGGTATTAACGATCAATTTAACAACCAAAAAATTTAGCGACCAAGTTAGTTGCTACTGGAGACCAAAATTATAGGCAATGTATTAGCGATTGATTGTGCAACCGAAACATCCGTCATAATTTATTGATTAATTTAACAACCAATATCCATTTTGCAATCGATTTATTAAAGACCGATTTAGCGACAAATCTTTTTTGCCATTAGTTTAGTAGCTCTTACTTGAAAATCGGTCTCTAAAATCATTTATTGATTATATATTAGCGGTCAAGGTTTTAACAACTAATTAAATCGGTCACTTTTCCGATAGTAGGTGTTTATTTGAAAATTAGGTATCTCAAAATGTGTTCTAACAATTTTTTTGAAAAAAAAAGCTTGGTAAACAAACACATTAACACATTTTGCTACATACAAGTCCAAATACTTAAATTCTTGTTTCATATTTTAAAAAGAATTAAATCATGAATCAACTGTCTTTGTTTGTGCGTTTCAACCGATTTCAAAACTAACCCACACATCAAAATCATATAGTTTTGAGCAAAATGAAGAAAAAAAAGTATGACATGGTTTTGTTTAACATGATTTAAAAAAATAATGATTAAACTTTTCAAATTTCATCATATGAAATTCGCATATAGCTATTTGAAAAAAAAAAATGGTATTCTTCTTTGCGAAAATATTGACATATATAATACTTCTTCAATCGGAAAATTATATATTTCATAAGGTGTATATTATTTTAATTTTGTAGGAGAGAATAGTGTACATTTTATAAATAAAAGCAATGAAAGCGTCATTAAACATCTTATAAAAAAAAAGTGTCATTTACTCAAAAAAATATTTGTCATATAATATTTGTGAAAAATTTTAAAAAGAGAAAAGTTAGTTTTGGACATGAAAAAGAAAAAAAAAAACTTTATGCTATTTCTAGGAGGAAAAGGTATATTTCTTGTAACAAAAGGATATGGTCGGTTGTACTAGTAATGTATAACTCTTTCCTTTTCTTCGTTTAAAGTATTTTGGTTTTTTAGAGATCACTTAAACTCTTTTCATGTGAATTACTATCCACTCCTCGTGAAAGAAGTGAATAAAGATGATAAGCATCACGCAAAAAGGCCATAAAATAAAAAGATTAATAAGCTATAAATTTGAAAAAGAACGCTACTGCATCTTTGAAGACTAATCAGCATATACCAGCTTAATTACTCATAAGGCTCACTTCGATAAAGATACTTAAAATGTCTTTTTTTAAAGATATTTTTTTATTAATTAAAATTTAATACATATAATCGATTAAATTATATTATTTTTATTAAAATTAGATTAGACAAATTAATTTAGCCAAAAAATTGATAAACCAAACTTTAAACCGATCTAAATTAATATTCTTTTTTTATAAAAATTATATGTATTGTATTTTAATTATTTAAAAATATCTTTAAAAAAAGACGTTTTAAGCGTCTTTATCTAAGCGGCTCCTAATCATAATGCATTCATTAAAATGCCAACAAGCATTTTCCAACCACAAGGGTTATATCTACCATGTAAGAAAAATATGATCACCCCAATAACCCCATTAGGTTAGTATTAATATATAAGCTATAATATTCTTATATTGATGTAAATCAAGTTGGGATCATTGAAGCATAAGTTTCTAATTTCTTTCCGCGTGAGAATATCTGCCTCTTAATGGACATATCATATTCCTTTTCATCTATATATATACCTTTCATAATTATGCTATTTTGCAACTTAGATGTTCATGATGGACAAACACAATTTAGCAACATTATTAGTGACATTAATTTTGGGGCTAGCTTTGATCCAAATAGAAGGAAGTTCAATGGCAAACACATTGAACCAAAATGACATCACGAGTGTCTCATCATCACCATGGCTAAAGAAAGTTGTGAAAAGAAGGCATAGTTATTATGGTGGGTGTCGCATGAGACCATGGGTATGCAACAACAATGGAGAGTTTCCACCAAGAAGCACGTGCTGTGGAAACCGTTGTGTGAATGTGGTTTCTGACAGGAACAATTGTGGGGCGTGTGGGATTAGGTGTGCCTTCAATCGGCAATGTTGTTTCGGTTTGTGTAGAGACATCAATTGGAGCATCCTTAATTGTGGCAAATGTGGACATAGATGTCCATATGGAGTGTTATGTGTATTTGGGATGTGTGGCTATGGGGATGCACCAAAGCAAAAACCGCCACTACTACTGGAAAAGGAGAAAATTTAAGTGCTTTTAATTTGCGTCTTTATTTTCTATTTTCTATTTTTAATATTTATTATTTTTAGAATTTTATAAAAAAAAAAACAATAAAATTTTATTTTTTATTTTTATCTTTTTTTCCTCATAAAATTTTAAAATAAAAAAAACATTGAAAAAAAGTAAAAAACACAAGCTAAATGCACTATTAGTTCTTTCCATAATCAAATGGAATTTAGGAGAAAATTTTAGTTGATTATGAAAAGAAATTTGTAGATGGTAGTCAAATACATGAATAAACTATGGACTCAATTAGCGAACATTATTTTTGTGTACCTAAAAAATGTATCATATGATTATAAAAGAGAAGATATGCGATCTATATATGCTATTTAGAAAGCGTGCATACATGTTTAGAAAAGGGGGCATAATTCTTTGTCTTAATACTTAATAGTGTGTTTGGAAAGTATAAATGAAATAGGAAAAAAAAATATTTTCTTAGAAGAATTGAGTTGAACTGAATTCTAGGCACAATTCTCATCTTTAGAAATGAATTGATGAATCACCACATGGTCAACAAGCAGAGGAATTAAGAAAAATTAGGCATTATTATGCTTGAAGGGGATTCCAATAACAATGATCATGATGAGTGGAATCAAGAATAATTTGATAGTCATGCGAAAGAACAAGAAAGAGTAGGAAGTTCGGGTTGGGGCTGAAAGTTGCCTTGTATTGTTATGAGCTCAAATTATGTTTTTTTTTTTTCCCTTCATATTGGCGATTCATAATGTATCTAAGGACAGTAAGAAGGAAGGTCGCATGAATGGTTTTCAATCTCATGGTGGTGTCGAAATTCTTGGCTAATGAGACGGTGGTGAGGGGCATTGAGAGGTGGTGGCTTTCATTTGTGACGAGGAAGGTTGTATAATAAGAAATTTTTTGGAAATAGATTTTTTTTTTTAAATTTTTTTCTCTCTTGTTAAGTGAGATCAAGAAAAAGATATGAGAGAAGATATTAAATAGTACTCTGAACCTGATCTAAAAGCTAAAAATTCTTAATCCACAACAACCAGAGCATTTTCGTGATTCTTATGGCCCAACCTAGACTCATTCTGTGCATGCTCTTTTTTTTTTACCACAACGATCTTTCAAATTCAAAAGATCCTAATTACTTTATAACAAACCCTAAAGTAAGGAATCTGTATCAATCAGAATTCTTCCTACATAAAGAGGAGTTTCAAGCTCTCCCAAATATGAAAACACACCCTAGTTCTCATTTTACCTTGTTGAACTCTCTCTAACTTGAGTATCAGAGTGTCATTGCAGATACCACCTCTTTTATTGGGGCTTGTCTTCAACCATCCTTGTCACTTGGTCGTTGGTCTCTATCAACCCTATCAATAGGATACACACAAACATTAGTGCTATTTGTGAGAACCGTGGCCTTTGATGAGCGATGGATTTAGATCTCAAACATTCTCAAGATCAGTCCAAAGATAATGGAAAACACATCCCTAACAAAACCATAGGGACCTTAATGGTGGGTGTATATCGAGCATAGTGCACATTGAGATAACCCCATGCTAGCAAGAAAACCAAAGTAGGAATACGCTCCAGTCTTCCAATTATAGGCCTTTTGGAGGAACTGAAAAAAATAGTGCTTGTATTGTCCATGAGCTTAGGCATCGAGTACAAAATTTAGAAAGGGGGGTTGCGACACGAGATTGCTACCAACCAGAACCAATTCACAAAGGCTCACACAAGATTGGAACCTCGAAAGTGTTTACATTCTCAATCTCCAACACGACATACAGGCCGATGCATAAGGTGTAACGATGCTAATGATCGCCAAGATCGCTAACACAATGAGAATGGTAGGTCGCTAAGCTAAGTCCCCGAGCTTGGAACAATGAAGCAAGAGAGTGATTACTAGTAGAGAAAAGTAGACAACCTAACCAGCCAGTTATCACGGGAGCTACTCCCATTGATGCTAGAATCCTAAGGGTCTATTTGTCAAAGAATTTTGACAAGCCCATGGACATGCGATACAATGGCATAAAGGATCCTCAAGAGCATATAATGAGATTTGAAGCCAGAATAAATCTTGAAGGGGCTGCCGATGCAGTTCGATGTTGCGCGTCCCCAACCACTCTAGTGATAAAAGGGTTCACCTCCTTTACCCAAGGATTAATTTCAACATTCACGGACATCTCGTAGAAGTGTTTAGTGCAGTTCATGACCCAAATTTTCAAAGCTAAACACCCAATCAACCTCTTAGGAGTCACGCACTGAAGTAGTGATTTCACCAGGAAGTACCTAAATAGATTCAAAGACGAATTCCTCGAGATTGACGGTCTCATAGATTCGGTAGTAAGTTTGTGTTTGACAAACGGACAAACTAATGAAGACTTTGAAAACACTTGACCACCAATCCCATATGAGAATATCTCTAGTGGATACATTAATGACAAAGAAGTTAATCTGGTAGTAGCTGCCGATAAATAGCATGCCGCTAACCAATCGCCTTGCCAAGACGACAACTTTTCATCTCATAAGGAAAGACAAAAGGAGCAAGCACCCAAATCTCCTTGACCACCCCAAACAGATAAGTTCACGAACCACACACCATTAACGACCCCAATCACAGTAGTATATCAACGAATCGCTGATAGAGTCGTCCTTCCGAAACCTAGGCAACACAAGATTAGGACGAAGGTAAACAAAAGCTTGTACTATGACTAACACAAGATTGCTTTGATCTTAAAGATGCTCTGGAACAGGCCATAAAAGAAGAAAACTCATTCATAAAGTTCATACATGAGCCTAAGAGAACTGAGCGAGACAAATTGCCTGACAATAATGAAGGGCATAATCCTAGAGGTGTAAAGCCATATACACAATAAGAACCCGACTTGGATCCCACCATCGTAGTAAATATGGTGATTGGAAGGACTTATTGAAAAAGGACTTAAAGGTCCTTTTAGTGAAAGCTTCAGAAGCTCGAATACCCCTAAAATCACCTTTAGTCCTTAAGATTGCATACACGGCAACCCGGACGAAGATCTCTCGATGGTCATAACATCTAGAGTAGGAATCAGGCTCATCAAACGCATCTTGTTAGACATGAGAACTGATTCAAATATCCTCTTTCGAGATGCTTTTGACACTTTGGGGGTTAAAAGATACAACTCTCGTGAGTTACCAACCTGGAGTCGTTGATTTAGGTGACATTTTCATTAAGCTTGATGATGCCATTAGGCTACCAATCTCCATTGGAACCGATAGTAAAATGAAAGTAGTCACGGCCGAATTCGTGGTTTTAAAAGACTCTATAACCTATAACATCATCTTAGGAAGAAATACTATTAATGATTTTTATGCAGTGGTCTTCGCGAGATACCTAACTATAAAGTATTAGACTGACGATAGGATGATTGGAATGGTACATGAAAACTTTGAGGCTACCTTGGCTTACAATGACACAAGCTTATCTTTGAGGGAGTCATGGGGCACTAATTTAAGAGAGATTGTACAATTGTAGAAAAAAAAAAGGAATCCAATCTCCCGTATCATGAATATGGACTTATAGACTCACATCGAGTCGAGAACTCGTGGGGCCTTTAAATTAATGTAGCACACTCACTCCTGATCCCTTGGGAGGAAAATCTCATATTGCTCCTCCATCGTACCATGCCACAGATAGCTCTATCATCACAGAGCCTTTGAAGGTCACCATTGCTTAAAGGTAAAGGTGTCCTCGTCGCATCGGGCGTGCACCAATGATATTGATCTGGGACGCCCAAGTCGGGGAACACGGGTTTTCGGGAGACAATAGGTTTCAGCCTTCTTCTTGCTATACTTATAATAGGGACACCGCCACTACTATCAGCTTAAACATCTATGCCAACAAAACTCTATTCTACACTAAGGACACAATGAAACAATTTTTTTTATCTAATCTATCAACTAAGTTCACCAACTAAAAAGAAAAAAGGCTTTCGAATCCATAGCTATAGCTCTAGGAGTAGAAACTAGGATTAGTGAAGTATCTTCGAAAGCTAAAAAGCAACCGCAATATGAGTAGAATGATAAAGGGAAAAAAAGGAAGCATACAAGGAAACAATGATGGGCGAGGAAGGAGAATGACAACACAAAAGTGACATCAGCAAGCAACAGCAGGAACCCATCGCAAAACATAAAGGGAAGAAGAAATATGCAATAAAGAAGATAGATTTTCGAAGTTTATATACTTTTTTTCCAAAAAGTGCGAGAGAGGATAAATTGACCAGGGAAAAAAATGGTCATTTTCCATTGTTTGGGAATTAAAACCCCACTCAAGTCAATTGATGTGTCATCTCGAGAAGTGTGAGTAGCAGGCAATGATCAGAAGGTTTAGAAGCATCCAACCGATCACACGACCTTAAGGTATCAAACTTAGTGAAGCTCTACTATCTACATGATGAGTTTTCAAAACGTGACGTTCTCTTAACAGCACGACTCACCACGTTTGAGGACATTGTTCTGGACCTAGGTGAAAGGCCCAAAATTCTTAACCCACATCAATCAAAACATTCTCGTGGCCTTTACGGACCATTCCGGACTCACTCTGCGCATGTTCTGCTTTTTCATTACAGTAATCTTTCAAATTCAAATTTAAAAGATCATAACTACCTTATAACAAACTCCAAATCAAAGAATCCATATCAGAATTCTCTTTATATAAAAAAGAGATTTCAGCTCTCTATTAAGAGGATACACATAAACAAATGATAAAAATATGAGAAAATTCATTCTCATTTTTCGTTTTTCAATTTTTGAGATTATAAATATGAGAATATAATTAGAATTGATCCAATTTTCTTTGAGAATCTTGGAAGGAATTGAATCTTTTGTGAACTGAATTTCAAATAATATTTTTATACTAAAGCACCGAAAAGAATTTTGATTCTTAAAAAGAATCCCAAGGTTTCCCAACCCGTTGTAACCTGTAAGAGGGTTGATGAAAGCATAGACATTGTGTGAGAAAGTGATGGAAACAATGGATGGTGGATCTTAGTTTTTTTTTTGGTGTCTCACAATGCATCTTAGTTATATTTACATTAAATGGACCGTAAATATTATTGTGATTTTTTTGGACTGGAAATATTATTGTGATTTATTATTTCATTTATGATTGTACACAAATAATGGTTGTACGCAATTTTTGTTTTTGTTCAGAGGTTGTACACATATGGTAGAAGAAGTAATGATGGAATGGTGGACGAATCACTAGAGGATTTAGGAGCCCATCAAGTTCAGAAAAAAAAAAAACTACTTTCACAAAAATGACAAATGGAGCTTTGGTGCTCCAAGAGTAATACGGAGCACCAAATCGGTCGCCCCTCTGACGGCGCTGCCACTACCACTGTCAATGCCATCAAATTTGAAAGCTCCTCTCTCTCTCTCGACTCTCCGACACCGCCGCCACCCACACTTGAACCACTTCTTTTCTTACTTCTTTTCTTCATCACCACCACCTTCACGCTCCTCCGTCACCTCAACAACCCAAAACACCCAACTACACTTATCAACGGTTGATTTTCACGGCCTCGCTGGTTCCGTTTTGTCCAAGTGTTCCCTTTCAAATAATCATACCAAACCTTCTCTGAAGGACCTTCTTTTGGATGTGTCCACTGTCATCCCTGAAATTACCAGGAGGTTCTGGAAGCTTCCTCAGTTGGATCCTCAAAATGTGCTTGAATTATTGGTTGGTTATCAATCTGAGTGTGCCAGAGTGGGGGTTCATGTCGAAAAGGTTAGGTCTTTGTGGCAGATTTTCAAATTGTGTGGTGAGAGAAACATGGGTTTCAAGAATCTCTTGTGCTCTTATGAGGTCATGGCATCATTGCTTGTGCAGGTTGGGATGCTTAGAGAAGCTGATGGCTTGTTATTTGAATTGGAGGGTGAAGGAATTTCATTGGATAATCATGAGATTTTCAGTTATCTGATTGAAGGGTATGTTGACATGAAAGAATTAGAAAGGTCTGTTTTTGTGTATGATTTTATGAGGGGTCGCGGTATGATTCCTTTGCGGTTGTGTTACCATGTTCTTGTTGATCTTTTGGTGAGAATGAAGAGAACAGAGCTTGCATTCAGGGTTTCAGTTGATATGCTGGATTTCTGTGGCAAATTGAATTGTGCCGAGGCGAAAACGTTGGAGAATTTGGTGATACTACTTTGTGGCAATGGAAAGACTCTGGAAGCAAGGAACCTTGTCAAGAAGGTGTTGCCTTTCAATCCTGAGGTTAGTAGCTTGGTTTTCGATGAGGTTGCTTTTGCATACTGTGAGAAGAAGGACTTCAATGATTTGCTTAGTTTCTTTGTCGAAGTAAAGCGTGTCCCGAGTGTAGTGGCTGCCAATAGAGTTATAAATTCTTTGTGCAGCAGCTATAATGTAAAAATGGCAGGATTTTTTATGCAAGAACTTGAAAACATAGGCTTTAAACTTGATGAAGTAACATATGGGATATTAATTGGTTGGAGTTGTCGCGAAGGGAACATGAAAAACTCTATGAATTATTTGTCTCTTATGCTATCAGAAGGCTTGGTGCCGCGCATATATACTTATAACGCTCTTATAAGTGGGTTGTTTAAAGTAGGCCTGTTAGAGCATGCTCGTCACATTCTTGATGAGATGATGGATAGGGGGACGCCGCCTGATATTTCCACCTTTAGAGTACTTATAGCGGGGTATTGTAGGTCTAGACGGTTTGATCTAGTGAAAAGTTTGATTCATGAGATGGATAGTGGTGGTTTTATTGAACTTTCGTCAATGGAGAATCCACTTTCCAGGGCATTTACCGTTTTGGGATTTAACCCTTTGAACGTGAGGTTGAAACGAGACAATGACAGGAAACTTTCAAATACAGAGTTCTATGATGATATTGGAAATGGACTTTACTTGGATACAGATGTTGATGAGTATGAGAACCACATTGCTCACATTCTTGAAGAATCCATGGTACCCAAATTTAGTTCATCTGTCAGGAAGGAGTGTAGCAATAATAACTTGAAAAGGGCATTGGTTTTGGTTGAAGAAATGCTTCGTTGGGGGCAAGAGCTGTTGCTGCCAGACTTTTCAATGTTAGTGAAACAACTTTGTTCATCTCGGTCACAAATCAAATCAGTGGTCAATATTCTGGACAGCATTCCACGGTCTGCAAATAAACTTGACTCGGAAACTCTTAATTTGCTTGTACAGGCATACATCAAGAAGGGCTTGCTATGCAAAGCAAAAGCTTTGTTGGATGAAATGGTTGAAAACAAAATTCACATCAAGAATGAGATATATACTGCCATATTATTAACTTTATGGAAGAAAGGAAATATGAAGGAGCTTAATTATTACTGGAACAATGCTTGTAGAAATCAATGGTCGCCAGGATTGGCAGAATTCAAACAACTTCTTGTCTCTATTTGCCATCGGAAAATGCTTAGGAAAGCATTACAACTTCTTGAGGTCATGCTGCTATCATACCCTTCACTAAGGTTAGATATATGTCATGTATTTTTAGAAGTGCTTTCTACCACAGGTCTTTCAAATGTTGCACTTCTAGTGTTAGAAGAGCTACCACATTGTTTCATGTTGGATCCTGCTAGATACAATAAACTTATCAGAGGCCTTTGCAATGAGGGGAAATTTTCTCTAGCCTTTACGCTGTTGGACGATATGCTAGATAGAAATTTGCATCCCTGTTTGGATGTTTCAGTCTTGTTAATCCCTCAATTGTGTAAAGCTGATAGACATGAAAAAGCTATTGCATTAAAAGATATCATTGTAAAAGAGCAGCCTTCCTTTTCTCATGATGTTCATTGTGCATTGATACATGGATTTTGTAAGATGGGAAACATTAGGAAAGCTGACACCTTGTTCCGGGATATGTTGTGCAACGGTCTAATTCCGGATGGTAAACTTTGTAACATCCTTATTCAGGGTCACTGCCAAGGTAAGGATTTGAGGAAAGTGGATGAGCTTCTTGGTGCTGCAATAAGAAAGAATTTGGAGCTGTCGCACTCAAGTTACAAACACTTGGTCCAATTGATGTGCATGAAGGGTAGAGTACAATTTGCTCTGAGCTTAAAGAACCTCGTTCTTGCTCAATGTCCACTTGATGACCTTATCATATATAACATTCTTGTTTTCCATCTTCTGTCTGCCGGAAACAGTTTCATTGTTGAGAAAATTCTAACCGAAATGGAAGAGAAGAAGATTATACTCGATGAAGTCAGTTATGATTTTCTTGTGTATGGTTTCTGGCACTGTAAAGATGTGTCTAGTGCTCTGCATTATCTTACTACCATGATTTCGAAGGGACTTAAACCAAGCAAGCGCAGCTTGAGAAAGGTAATAAGCAGCTTGTGTGACGCCAGGGAACTGCAGAAGGCCTTAGAATTGAGTCAAGACATGAGATTAAGAGGCTGGACACATGATTCTGTCGTTCAAACAACTATTACAGAGAGCTTTCTTTCTTGTGGGAAGATACAAGAAGCCGAAACGTTTTTGGACAGGATGGAAGCGGAATCTCTGACTCCCGATAATATCAATTATGATTACCTTATCAAGTGTTTTTGCCAAAATGGAAGATTGAACAAGGCAGTTCATCTTTTGAACATAATGGTGAAGAAAAGTAACATTCCATCTTCCCTCAGTTATGATTCTATAATTCGTGGATTTTGTGCACGAAATGAACTGAATGATGCTTTGGATTTTTACTCTGAGATGTTGAATTGGTGTCTTGCACCAAGAATCGACACATTGGAGATGCTTGTTGACAGCTTCTGCCAAGATGGGAGGACAGAACAGGCAGAACAGTTACTATCAGCCATGATTCGAAGAGGCGAAACTCCGACCAGAGAAATGTATGGTGCTGTAATTAAGAGTTATCGCAAGGAAAAGAATCTTGGGAAGGCATCTTATCTCATGCAAGCTATGCAGGACAGTGGTTATGAGCCTGACTTTGAGACACATTGGTCTCTCATAAGCAACCTCAGCAATGTCAAAGCAAAGGACTCGGATCACAGTAGGGGATTTTTATCAAGGCTTCTTTCTAAGAGTGGTTTTCTTAAAAAGAAATGATTCTGAAGCTAGGCATGAATGCACATCTATTTTCGCGAAATTCTTGAAGGAGAGCAACAGATAACAATATGACAAGTGGTTAGTCAGCCTCTTTCTATTTTTGAATTGTACATCATATATGTAATTCTTTCTAAAATGTAAAATGATTTGTGTATTCACAAATCATGTAAGTTCTTGCAAAAACTAAAGTATTTGCTATAAAAAATAATTATACTGATGCAAAATATATATTTATACAATGCCGCAATTAAAGAAAAATTCACCAATACTGTATAATTTTCTCTCTGTTAGCAACTATTTTTCTTATTGGTTTCTTGTTATTTTAGCTGTTCTCTTCAATTCTTGTCTAGTTTCTAGTGCTCATAGCTTCTGGTTGGGGTTTTTCATTTTATGAAGTTTGTAGTGTTGATCAACATGGAAGACTAGATTTTTGAAGTTAGCTTAAATAAAGGGTTCAAGGACTTGTCTTGAGACTCAAGTTTTTCAGGTTTATACATATGGTTGTTTCTTTAATTCTCTCTATGTCATTTTATATGTTTATGTAGATTAATGTAAATTTATAATTTGGGTGAACTGATTATGTTTTTGTTCATGATTATGATTTATGAAGGTCTATATGATTATAGGATTTGTTGATTGATGAATGGTAATTGATTGCTAAGTGTGTTAATTGAACCTTGATTAATGTTTTGTTTAATAACCACTAGATAAAGAGTAGGGTTGAACTTAGGGATTGAAATTTGACTTACTATATATTTAATAATATGTGTCTATGATAGGAAGAACTTGAAAGGAGAAACTCTTGAACTGGTTACTCTCTTGAAATTTAAACATTTTTAATTGCTTGTACCTAACCAAAACCTTCCCTCAAACAACAATGATGATTTTATTTAACATCAAATGGACACTTAAAATAAATTGTTCATCTAATTATAAATCATGGGCAGACGCAATTTATTACAAAAATCACAAGACCCTAAGTTCTATCTGACAAATGAATTCTAAATGTTTCTATTTACTCCAATGAAAATGATGTGCACTTAAACTTGTTATGCACTTTCTCAGCTTAGGTATCAATCATTTTATATACCTAGAAAAGAGTTCATTATTAACAATTCATAAGTCAAGTAGCAATCTACGAGGATCCTCCACAATATCCTTGATGTGACGTAGAAAATAAACGGCTTCTCTTCCATCAATTATTCTATGATCATATGTTAGAGCAATGTACATCATTGGCCTTGGGACGATATTACCCCCAACCATCATTGGACGACTCATGATGGAATGCATACCCAAGATTGCTGACTGGAAAAAAAAAATCATGAAAATTTTAGAGAGAGAGAATTCTAAAGATGGTGAAGTAACACAATCAATCATGAAAATTTTAGAGTAAAATGAAATATAAACCCCTGAAAATTTATATTTTAGATAAATTAGTCTCTTAAAAAAAATATTAATAAAGTT
>NC_029785.2:11007153-11008077 GCF_000816755.2 Arachis ipaensis
ATTAATTTAAATTGGTTTGTCTATGTTTACTATCATAAAAAATTTCGATATTTTTTTCTTTAAAAATTAATCTATTCAAAATATAAATTTTTAGAGATTTATTTGTCACTTTACTCAAAATTTCATATTAGCAAAGTAACAAAATCACTTGCTCTTCAAGTGTATGTGCATAGTGTAAAACACAATCATTAGTTTTAAAACTTCTTTTTAGTTGTAATTTTAAGTTGATTGTAATGATAGACTCAACCTATTAAATTAAAGTCATTGGATATGTGATTATAGAAGATGTCTTTAATTTAATAATTAATTTATTCTAATAAAAATGGTTATTATTATTATTGAAATTGAAACCTGAGGAGGGTTAATAATAGGGGTACTCAAGAGGCTCCCATAAACACCACCATTGGATATTGTAAGTGTGCCTCCAACCATCTCATCAATTGATAAAGTTCCATTGTTTGCCTTCTTTCCAAAAGAGCTAATATGATTTTCTATCTCTGCCAACTTCATTTTCTCAGCATTGCGGATAACTGGCACAACAAGTCCCTGGGAAGGAAAAATGCTAGTAATGCATAATTAACTTTATACAATGTATGAACGTTTTTTTCCCCTTAAATAAATTACTATTTTTATCTATAAATATTTAAAACATTGACAAATCTACCTACAAAAATTCGAACATGACTTTGTATTTATGAAAGATGGACTTTTGTTGACAAAAATACTCAAATTTTAAAAAAATTATTCAATTTTTTTAAATTATCTTTTTTAATCTAATCTATCTCATCTCGAATTTCTTACCATTCACCGTCACCATCTCAGTCCTCAGTAGTGGTGATGGTGGTAATTCGAGATGAGAGTTGGATGAAAAAAAAATTAAATGTTAAAAATTAAGATGATGGTGGCGAATAATTGAGAATTTAG
>NC_029785.2:11008211-11024743 GCF_000816755.2 Arachis ipaensis
AGAAATAATATTTTTTTTTCTTATCAGTACCAGTATTTTTATCCTTCTACAAATTATAGAGCCATTAAATTTTCTCTTCTTAATAAAAGTAACAGAAAAGGTTAAATAATACAAACCTTTGCAGTAGCAACAGCTACACTGATATCTATATAATCTCTGTATACAATATCATCACCATCAATGACTGCATTTACAATTGGCTGATGTTGGAGTGCACTAATAGCAGCCTGTAATAGATATAAAAGTTCTTGCATGGTCATGCATATTTAATCTGTGTTTTAAATTAATTTAAATAACTCATTTTAATTTTTTTGAATCTAATTTCTAATTTAAAATAAAATGAGTGGTGCTGGTTGCTCTTAAAATACACAAGAATTTTCAAAAGCAAATAGTCATTCTCAGTAATTTGATAAACATACTTTGATAAAACAAGACATAAGTCCCAATTTGACTCCATGCTTTTCAACAAATACTTCCTTGTAATCAGAACGAAGCTTCATCAGATTAGTCCTAACATCAAGAGGGGAAAAAAAAAAGTGAGGGTAGGTACAATGTTATTCTTAACAAATAATGGATTAGAATAGTTTATTTGGTCCGTATTTTCCTTTGAATTTTAGTAAATTTTTATGGTTAATTAACCAAACTAACACCTAATTGATTATTAGATTGAGGGCAAAACGAGACAAGATAAAGCAAATTAGAATTACAGATATGACAATTCATGTATTTTTTTTAATTTTGTGTTCTTATATTCTATTTGGTGATAAATATAGTAATAAAAAATATAATTATGAAAAATTAACAAGAATAATGAAAGAAAAAATAAAAAATAAGTTGTGTCTCTTGTTAGTGTCTCCGTATCCTTCATGTGGACACAAAATACACTAATTCAGTATCTCTAAACACATTGTTTCTGTCCATGTTTCTTCTGTGAAACATGATTTTGTGTTTTTGTGTCTCTATTTCAGTGTTTTGTCTCTATAAACAAATAGCCTTCAAAGTTGCACAAAAAAATAAATAAAACTCACATGTCAAGTTCATTGAAAGTTGTTAGCATTGCATATGTGTTTTGTGAATCCTTCAACCGTGTCATAACTCGCTTTCGAAGTCTTGTCATGGGAACCTTTAACGACGAAGGAGGACATCACTACACATACCATGAATGCTTGATGTGATAGATACATATATAAACACATTTGTGCCCAATTCAGTAAGTTTCTCATGCAAGAAATATATAGATATACTGAAACTTGAATCACATAAATTTATTTGACTAAGAAGAATGTGCTTTTTATTTTTTTAATATTCTTTTAAAACAAACAATTTTCATTCTTTATCCAACTTCACTCTTATCATAATATTATCCTTGTGAAATGCTCTTGTATATATCTATCAATTCTTCCATGAGACACTTACTAAAGAAGACTTTAATAATAGAGTAAAACTCCTTTTTGTTTCTTTTTTTTTTTTTTAATTTAGACAACCCACGTCTTAACGATGTATTCTTTCTCTTCATTAGACGCAGTGAGTTTTTTTTATGAGAATTTCCAACAAAAAGTATAAAAAATATTTATGTGTGACATAACTTGTATAACATACGTAGTTTTTATCAATCCTACGTAGATGATAACTATTTGATTTGGACTGTTTAACTCTTACATAATTACCAAAACGATATCCCAATCAAAAGGTTGTCATTTTCTTACAACATTATTTTATTGACTGTATAAGTAATAAACAATCACAATCAAATGGTTTTCGCCAAATCATAAAACTAACTTCACATATAAGCATTTTCCATCACTTTTTACTAAAAATTCTCATATAAAGACTTATACATCTAATGAAAAAAAAAAAGAATAAAGAGCAAATTGTCATTTTCTAATTGTTAAGATACAAGTTGTCTAAATTAAAAAAAAAAAGTATATATCCATTTTGGTTCTTAAAGAATTTCAAACCAGATATTTTAGTCCCGAACTAAAATTAATTACTCGAGTGGTCCCTAACAATTAATTCCGTCAGTCACTTAGGTCCTTGGCTCCGTCAACTCTAACGGAAGACAAAATGGTCCCTGACAACTCTAACAAAGGATAAAATGATCCCTGGCCCTTTATTCGAAAACGACACTGTTCTTCCCTAATTTTTATCATATCTCGCATAATCCTAATAATCATACTCTCCTTCTTCACCTTCATAGTCTTCTTTTCCATCTTTTTCTTCCTCCTCTTTAACTCCAAGATTAAGCCATGGTGTAATTGCCACACGTGTCGCACCTACCTCAACATGTCATGGACCACACACTTTCTAAATCTTTGTGACTGGTACATCCACCTCCTCTGCACTTCATCCACCAGAAGCATGCATCCACTTCCACGTCTTCGATAACATCACCTCCAACTCCAACAACGTTCACGAGATCCTCAAGACCAAGTTCCACAACTACTCCAAGGGCACGCCTTTCTCCAATCTCCGGCAAGCAATATAGATTGTTGGACATTAGGACATCATGAGAAGATTCTCCTTCGACATCATATGCAAATTCTCATTTGAAATAGACATCAAGTGCTTCATTCCTTCTTTTCCGGAGTCCAAGTTGATAGACAGTTTCGACCTCGCATCTAAGCTATCAGTACAACGAGCAATGTCGCTATTGCGGCTCATATGGAAATTGAAGCGATTACTGAATATTGGTTCGGAGAAGAAGCTAAAGGAAGCGATCAGAGTGGTGGACAATGTGGTGTCATGGAGATGATAGGGCAGAGGAGGAGGGAGATAACAACAATGACAACGAGTCTTAACAAATCAGATTTGCTGTCTAGATTCATAGGATTCATCGAAGACGACAAGTAGTTGAGAGGTATAGTCATTAGTTTCTTGAGTATGAATTGGTTGAGAACATGTTGAGGATTTTTTTTTTATGAACATTAAAGTTATAGAGTGTGTATTGTGTAGTTTGGAATTACAGTGTTAGACTGTTAGTGTTATGCGAGATATGATGGAAATCGGGAGAGAATAGTGGCATTTCTGAACAGAGGAGATCAGGGGCCATTTTGTCCGCTGTTAGAGTTGTCAGGGACTATTTTGTCCTCCGTTAGAGTTGACGGAATAAAGGACCTAAGTGACTGATAGAGTTAATTGTTAGGGACCAATTGAATAATTAATTTTAGTTAAAAACTAAAATATCTAATCTGAAAATTCTTTGAGGATCAAAATGGATATATACTCTTAAAAAAAATAGGAACCAAAAAGGATTTTACTCTTAATAATAAGAATAATTATCACTTACTCGTCTTTCTCCTTTGTTGGGTGGAAGTTGTGGAGCAATGTTTGCTTTAGGACTTTCCTTAGTGGTAACTGAAGTCTCAATTCTTTTAGGTGTAGCCTCAACATTAGGTGCTTTTTTCTTCTCACTGATCTTTTGGCCTGGTTGAGGAGAATCTTCTTCGGATTCACTCTCAGATGAAGATGAAGATGAAGATGAAGATGAAGAAGACGACGACGACGACGAATCCTGCTCTATCACTTCAGCAGAAGTTGAAATAATAGCTACCTTGTGACCTGGTTTAACTGTATCACCTTCGTTGACTACAAGCTATAATTAATATTTAATAAATCTTTATTAGAAAAATCACTCGAGTCCATTGTAAATCAATGAGAATACTTGTTCAGCAATAAATTAAAACTTGATGCCTTTTCAAAACTTAAATAAACAACTTTGATATATGAAATATTACGATTTTAATAAAAATAAATTTTAAAAGATGTAAATGACAAAATAATTTTTAAAAATACATTCTGTTTGATAAACCTAACCAAATGTTTAATTAATCTATTTATCACCTACTATATACGTTTGGTTCATAAAATATATTTTTTAAAATGTCATTTTATCATTTGCATATTTAAAATTTATTTTATTAAAATCATAACTTTTTGCCATACCAAATGATTATTTACTCTTAAAACTTCTAATTAATTAGTACCTTTAGAATTATGCCTGTTGTTGGACTAGGAACATCAATTGTAACCTGATACAAAAGTAAAAAATGAATTTAAATTATTACCATATCTATTAAGGAAGGAAATGTATTAATCAACTTGTTAAAAAATAATAAATTTGAATCATGCCTTATCTGTTTCTATTTGAGCTATTGTTTCATCAACACTAACACTATCACCTGGATCTGCTCTTGTGACACAAAACAAAACATTTGTTAATGGCTAATGTTTACTAAAACAACAACAATATAGTTCAAATTAAAGTTCAAACAAATGAGTACTAATATATAGAATTTGTTAGTTACTTAACATACTCTTTAAGAACTTGGCTAAAGTTCCATCAGAAATAGATTCTGCCAATGGAGGGACCAAAACATCAACCACATCTTCTTCTTCAAAAGGGAAACCAATAATTTTAAAAGAAGTTAGTGACATAATTTATTCAAAATATAAAAACAAACCTATGAAATGTTTGTACAAGTCACAACAAAACTAAGATAATAAATTGCCTAATTAACAAAACAGTTGCATTATGGATAAAATAAAAACTCCCTTGGATCATTAGAGAGATTGCATGTATATCATTAAGAAAGAAGTAGAGAAGAATCTTATATTATGTTTCTTGCCTTGGTGAACAATAATAATAATAATAATAGAACCATAGAAGTACCTTTAACTCTTGTCATTATTGTCATGTGAAAATATTTTATTTTCATTTGTAATAAAAACTTAAGTTGAATTGGAGAGAGAAAGAGAGAGATCCTTAAGCTAATTAAATCTCAAATAATAATGAGAGGCATATCAATATCTCACCACTGTTTGTAGAAAATTGTTTTGTTATTGTTTGCATTCTTGCCTCATGATGTGAAATCTCTCTACATTTCAATAGTGTAACATGAATTAAGAACAATAAGAAAACAATGTGAAAAGTGCGGAAATATATGATAACAAAAAATAATTAATCAAAAAAATAATGTTATATATCTAAGTTTTTTTGTTAATTAAGTTGGTCTAATATAACAAAAGTTAGTTATAATTAATATTATTTTAAATCTTATTGTTTAACTCTGTTGGAATTAGTTCATAAAAAGTCTTAGATATATAACATTATTCTAATAAACAACAGCCAAAATTTATCTTATTTAACATTTATTAATTTAACGATTCACGAATGATAAATAAAATAAATTTTGGCTAAATAAGTAGTTTTTTATTCTTTTTCCTCATTATTTAATTCTTTAGAACAAGTAAACTGAATATGCTATAAAATTAATTACACATTTAATTTTCTGGTAGTTATATCAGGGAAGAGACCATAAAAAAGTAAATGGAATAACCAATTAGATTTAATAGTAGCTACATTTAAGAAGTTCAACAATAGGAATTGGCTTAGAAGTTAGAACAAACTAACTCTTCATATTTTTATGTAAAGAATCTATGAAGATGACACTAATATCAAAAGTGCATGTCCTAAGAAACTTTTATTCATAATATTTCTTTAACAGAAAACTTTACATCCTCAAGCCCTCTAATAGACAAATTAGTAAGATGGTTATTAGCTTTACTAGTTCATCACTCCAACTACATTTCACTTGATTCAGTCTTGCAAATCATATCTAATTGTTCGATTGGAACTTGATGATTTATCTAAACAAATGCTTTGTGCTTTAACAAACTACAAAGTAATAAACAATAGATTATTTGTCATATTATTTTATAGAGACAAAAAAAGTTGTTCATTAGTGCTTTCTACTTTGATTAAAAATAAAAAAAATAAACAAAGCAAGTCTATTTAATTTACTTTTCAGATTATCTTTTAGGTAAAAACTCAGATACAGAATCATAATATAAAAAAATACATATTAAATACTTTTATATCATGGAAGTTATTGCAGGTGTCATATTAAATCTTTTAATTCTATTCTATACATTTTTACTCTGTATCAGAATAATCTCCTTTATTTTATAGAGACATCAAACAATAATAGATTATTCCATTCAGTAGCAATGTTCAGCCATGTGACTAATACAAACTCTTACTAACTACTGACCTTAAAGTCTTTAGATTAAGCCAACAACACCCTACAATAATAGAAAGAAAATTTATAACTAGTTGATTGATATTTAAGAAATAAGTTATGTTAATCAATTTCTAATAACCTATGCCAAAACATACCAAGTGAACTTCTATGGTAAAAATTCTGAACACTTCCACATCCACCAGAATGCAGTGCGATCTGTTAAACATAAATACAAGTTGGTAAAACTTCATGTTCACCAGAAAGTACCCACAATAAGAAGCTATCAAAAAAAAAAAGATAAAGTACCCACAAAACCTAGTGAACTTAAAGAAGATCCAACAACAATGAATTTTAATTTGTAGGTAGAAAAGTGCATATATTGTACATGAGAATTCCAGTACATATGTGAAATGGGCTAGTTTGTGGGGGTAGTATGTGATGAACATATATAACTGTAATTATGGGTTGAATTCATATTCTTGAATTATGATGGTGATGTACTCTTTTTCCTTTTTGGGGTTCTTTTCATTGGGTTTTCTCCAATTAAGTTCTTAATGAAGCCAAATCAATTGTGAAATTTCATATTGTTTTTTGAGGAATGCTAGGGCCAGCAATTTTTGTGATTTGTAGCCATCAAATAGCCATCAATGATGGTTTTAATGGTGTGAAATTGATGTGAGATTTCATCCAATGACTCACTTTTCTTTGCTGGTTATATGCTGGCCAGAATTTAACAAAGTTGCTGCCCCTAGACTTTTCCTTGTTTTTTCTCTATGTGGAAATGAAATTCTACTTGCTTGCCCACAGATTAGGTTTTAGTCACAATATACAATCCTTTTACACAAGTCTAGAGCCATAACAATAGGGCAGTTTATGCACAAATATCCTACGTTACTGTAGGGTTTAAAAAAGGACCCATCTAAAGTAGGGGCTGAACTAGGTTAAAATTTAGAGAGGGGCTAAATATTAATTTCACAATAAAAAAAGAGTAAAACAAAATTTTTAAGAATACTAAACTAGAATTTATATATAATTTATAAAAAAAATTTGAAGTTTAGGAGGTGATTGTCCTCCTTTTGTTGCATGAGGCTCTGTCCTTAACCTAAAGTGTGTAATATAAATATTTTAACAGGTAAATGATCAAATTTGATTTTGAAAAATTATTCATTTTTTAAATTAATCTCCAATTTTTTTTAATTAAATTCGTTCTTCAAAAGTTTTAAATTAATTGTATTAGTTTTTTTGTCATTTTTTTTGTTGACAGTGTCAAAATTTATTAATATAGCACGTTAAGTGATACTACAACACACACATAGAAATTTTAATTGACTATTAGCATGATAAGTTTATGAAATTAGATCAAATTAAAATAATATTGAGAAAAGAACTTGAAGCATTGAAATTCCTCAATTTAGGATTAATTTGATCTGATTTCATAAACTTATCATGTTAACTGCCAATTATGACTACTAAGTGTATATTATGGTGTCATTTAACGTGTCACATCAATAAATTTTGATGTCGTTAGTAACAGATAAAAGGACTAAAATGACTAATTTAAAAATTTTGAAGGACGAATTTGATTAAACAAATCTTTTGAGGACTAATTTAAAAAATAAATAATTTTTCGAAAACTAATTTAAAAAATGAATAATCTTTAACTTAATAATATTATATATAAGTGGCTAATTTGATGATTTGAACCACTTTCTCTACAAGAACCTAACAATAGATATACATATTGTGCATCTGTACTATTAAATCTGTATCAGTATATCATATATGTGAAGAAGAATTTTCTACCTTAATGGAAGAAATTCTACTAAGTGAAGAACCATATCGAAATTTCTTCTGCAAGAATCGACCTAAAAACTGAAAAATAAGCAAATGTGAAATGGTAAGTTTCACATCAAACTTGAAGATATATATATATAGATATATTGAACGTAATTGATTGATCTCTCACCATTTGAAATGAGCAGCTAGAAGCAACTCTTCGCCTAACAACATCAAACATGATTGATTACGTCGATGCTATTCTCTTCCTGATCTTCCTAAATAAAGATCCAATTCTTCTAAAAAAATTGAAGAAAATCATAATATCATCATCATCACCATCATTGAACATGAGATGTTGTTAGCAACACATCTATTTGGATTAAAAAAATGCAGCACACTCAAATAACATCTTGGATTTATTTAATTAACGACAACATGATCAGAAGGGGTTCATCTTCTCTTATAACCAGGTTTTGAGGGTTTGATTCTCACCTTGAATATGAAAAAAAGATTTAAGATTTTGGGTTACTCATTATATACCTCTGTGAACTAAAAAATTAAAGTTTTGATGAGAAAACAAACGATGTTCCAAATATTCCAAATGCGGAAATATTGAAGGAAAAAGAATGAAACCTACGCTTTAGCGGCGATCTGCGAGGAAACAATGCAATATTAGTAATGTACAACAAATTGCTTCAAACCTTCATATTTGTTTTATAAATTTATTTTATTTCATTTTTCTTCTCTTTCTTTTACTTTTTATTTTGCATTGAAAAGTCAAATAACACGCACGTGTTTTGACACTTAGTTAATATTAAGTCGATCCATACTTTCCCTTTAAATTGGACCTCCAAATTTTAATTTATTTAATTTAGTCTCTAAAATTAAAATTTATGACTTATATTAATTTTTTAAATATTTTTTTTAATAAAAATGTGTTTCTGTAGTATCTTGTCTTAGATAGTCATTACATATCAAAATATGATTTAATTTGATCACGTATAATAGGATAATAACATGTTAATTAATAACACATGACATTTTAATATAAACAATAATACTACATACACTATAAAAAAAATATTGAATATCATTAAATTTATTGTCAGTTTTAGCATTACACATTAGCATCGGATTTATCGATAGATTTATAGACGGTTTTGACACTACAAGAAAAACGCTAAATACTGTCGGATTTACCGTCAAATTGCATAATAAATTTGTTACCCTAAAAAATTACCGTCGAATTTGATTTTTCGACGGTAAATTCTATGGTTCTGAAAATTGAATCGGACCAGCTAGTTCAACCGGATTAACTGGAAACCGGTCTCCTAGCCGGTCCGAGTAAGCTCAAAAACCGTTTGACAAAAAACTGGTCGAACCGGCAATTAACCGGTGAACCGGCAAAACCGTCCGATTTTTTAGCGAGTTTTTGGTTTGAAAAAAACTCTGAACGGCGTCGTTTTGTCCCTATAAGAAAAAAAAAGAAAGAAAAAGGCTAAACGAACTAAGCTGAACCCTAATCCCTAAATCACCCATCGTACTCAGCAGCAACAACAACTCATCTATGTTCTCTTCTCTGCGAACCATCGCATAGCCACCACCACCAATCGAGCACCGCCACCGCATCCCGCAGCCACAGCAGCGACGGGTTTGACCACCGCATCATCGCTGACACCAAATGCCCAAATCCCTTCTCCCTTCTCCCTCACTCTCATCAGCCTCACTCACCAAAATGGCATAAAATCCTTAACCCATTACGGTGCTACTTCCCTCTCTCTCTCTCTCTCTCTCTCTCTCTCAGCCAACAGCAGTCACCGCCTCCGCCGTCGCCGAACTCTTCTCGTCAGCCAGAGGGTGTCTCGCCGCCGGCAGTGACAGATAGAGGGTGCTTCGAGCTCTTGGCCGTCCATCCTCGTCTCCTCCATGTCGTCCCTTTTGGCCGTCCATCCTTGTCTTCTCTACATTGTTTTCATCTTCGTCATGTGGACTTGCAGATCGAAGCGCGGTTGGCTAGATTCCTCCATTGTTGGTGAGTTTGCTCGATCCTGTCTGTCTCGCCGTTCCTCCCTTGCCGGTAGTCTTGCCGCCTGTTTCGTTCCTCCGTCACGTTAGTTTGGTTCCCTTGTCGTCGATAGCTTTGCTTTAGTTTTTCCCTTTTGTTAATTTCTATGATTTTGAGGTTCTATTTTTTAAAGATTCAACTCTATTTGCTTCAATTTATGGTCGTGTATTTTGTTAATTTTACTGAGTTACTGAAATCTGAGATCTGATTCTTGAGTTGCTGTTTTTTTTCTGTTTGTTGTGTTCTGAATCTGAATTCGGGTGAGTTGATATTTTTTTCTGTTTGTTATGTTCTGAGTTCTGACTTCTGATTAGAGTTGGTGGTGGTATGATTAATTTTGTCATGGTATTTTACATTAATCTGCATATGATCTGCATATGAGGACATACATGTGTTACAGCTTCTTTATACAAATTTGTTAGACCCAGCAGAAAGGTTGCAAAAGACATGCCCAAAAACAGAATAAAATAGTCACCCTCATGCCCTCATCTTTATTCCCTTCCATTTCAGCATTGTTAATTTTACAATAATTTCTTTCTTTAATTTCTCCTTTTACCCTAAATTTAGGAAATTAAACGTTGGTTTAGATTTTTTCTTATTTTAATTTCGAAAAGAATAAGAAGAGATCAGATTTTAGTTTACTTACCAGATATTGTTATGGTAACAAAAAAGGTCATGCTACATGTTTCATTGTATGTTTAATTTTTAATAATTTTATTTAATATTTAATTAAACCAGTTGAACTCCGGTCGAACCTTTGAACCAGTGAACCAGTCACTCTATCGGTTCATTAACCGGTCCAGTTCTTGCAACCTTGGTAAATTCGCAGGTAATTTTTGGAGGAAAAAACAGAAATTTTGGCGTGATCATTACCGCCGGATTTACCGGCGACTAAATCCGACAATAACATTGATCATGAAAGGTTGCGTTTTGGTCACACACAAAACGTTATCCGCCGGTAAATCCGATAGTAATGGTGCCTGATATATGAAGCGCAAATCGTCTTCTTCTTCATTTCGAATTTTCTCTCTATCTAACTCGCTTCCCTCTCTCTCATTATCACTGCCTCCTCCTCCCTTCTCTGTCTCCTCCTCCTCAGCCGCCGGCCGCGCTCATCGCCACCATCATTCGCACGCGTCACTATCTTCATCAAATCTCATCCTTACCTCCACTGCAAACTACCTCTTTTTCGAGACCTCCTCCTCCGCTCTCTCCAACGAGACGCACTTTGGCGGCCTCACCTCGCCGTCATCAGCTACGGTGTCACTGCTGCAACTTCCATCTCTCCCCTAATATCTTGTTTTGTACTTCATTTCAGGTTTTGTCAAATTTTCTATTAATCTTCTTATTTTAAATTCATTAGGGTTTAATTAGATTTCAATTCTTCGTTAGTAATTTAATATAGTTAAACTACTTTTTGCTGTTAGGTTGATTTAGAGTAAACTTAGAATTTTCTTATTAGGATTTTTCTTGGTTCATAGGTAATTAAGCATGTTATTATGATTTTTAGATTTGTAATTTGAATTTGTTTAAATTCACTGACTGATATTCTGTTGAACACTGTAATATAATGCTGAATTCTGTGTAATTAATGCTGAATTTAGTGATTTGATGTTGAAAGAATGGTTGTTAGATAAACTACTTTTTGCTATTAGGTTGATTTAGAGTAAAATTAGAATTGTCTTATTAGGATTTCTCTTGGTTCATAGGTATTTAAGCATGCTATTGTGATTCTAGGGTTTGTAATTTAAATTTGTTTAAATACATTGATTGTTATTCTACTAAACCCTGCAATATAACGCTGAATTTTGTGTAATTGATGCTGAATTTAGTGACTTCATGTTGAAAGAATGGTTGTTAGATAAACTGCTTTTTGATGTTAGGTTGATTTATAGTAAAATTAGAATTTTCTTATTTGGATTTCTCTTGGTTCATAGGTAATTAAGCATACTATTGTGATTCTTGGATTTGTAATTTGAATTTGTTTGAATTCATTGACTGATATTCTGCTGAATACTGCAATATAATGCTGAATTTTTTGTTGATTTATTTTTCTGAATTTCTATTAATTGGTATGCTATTTGCAGACATAACGATGGGTAGAGGTCTGAGGGATCAGGCTGCTGGTCATGGTCATAGTCGTGGTCAAGGTAGAGGGAAGGTTTCTTCCGGTAACCCTGGGAATTCTGGATCCTCTCCCTCTACTCCGAATATTCCGATGATGTCACAGATTGTAGGTTTAGCGAACCATCCGTTTATCATGGTCCTAAATCCCCACTATGTGCCTCCATCTACGGCAACATCGCCGCCTCCTACCTTTCAGCAGCTCGCTGCCACGACGACCCCGCCTCCAGCGACGGAAGCCGCAACCCCGGAGTCCTCTCACAGAAGTGAGGCAGCTGATTCCCTCTATCTCCTCCCATCGTACGGTTGACCATTTGGCCTAATGGCGGTACGGAGTAAGAATCACTTTGAGTCTTATATATTTTCTAATTATTGTTTTGCTGAAAGTGCCTGAAAATTAATTCTAATTTAGTGGATTTATGTTTGATTGCCTAAAAGTGTTTTCCTGTTTCCTGATCATTGTTATTGACGAAAGCGTTTAGTTATTGATTCTTGTTTAGTGAATTTAGGTTTGATTGATTATTGAATGTGTTTCCTATTTCCTGATCATTGTTATTACTAAAAGTTTCTGGTTAGTTCTTCTAGAAATGCACCAATACTTACCGTCGGATTGCCAGTAGGATTTTTATTTTTTATTTTTTTTGCCACTATTTAGCCACAATTAACAGTCAAATAAAATTAAAAGTCTTGTTAACGAAATTGTTATCAAAAATCTAAAATTATCAGAAATTAACTAATTATTTTGTTAAAAACAAATGGTATGAATACAATAAAATGTCACAGAAGTAGAATAATGTACCATAAATAAACAAAAATACATAAAATACTAACCATACTACAGATCTTGATAATTGTCGCCATCGTCGGCTGTGGCGTCATGGTTCCCCTACTGAGGCAGCAGCGTAGGTGCTGCCGTCGGTGCACACCAGCAGCGTCACTGGGGTAATCAGTAGTGCCGCTAGAAGCAGTAGCGCCGTTGCCTCCAGCATGCATCTGCTGGTTGTATTCCTCCATCTGCTGTCCTAGCTGCTCGAGCATCTCGAACTTCTCTGTCAGGTCTGAGCTAGCGGCAATGCGGGCAATAATCTCTTGATATCTCTGCTCAGACTGCTCCCGCTGCTGATGAAGCTCCTGTGTTAGCTTCAGCACCTCCTCCCTCAGGTCCATAACCTCCTGGGGATCAGCAGGGCTAATGGCAGAGGAAGCCGTCAACGAGGAGGAGCGGAAGCCACTGGCGAAAAACGAGCCCAACCCGAAGCGGCTATTCTTGTGGGGTTCAGAGGCGGTCTCACACCAAATCCTGTCGGGATCTACGACTGAGGTCTCGGAGCCGGCTTCGTTAACTCTACCAGGCAGCTGAGATTACTGGGTCACAGCCCCCAAACTCTACTGATACTCCTCCTGCATCACACACGTTAGTTGTGATTAGGATAATAGTTAAATAATTGACTTTAAACCAAATAAAGCTTAAATTAGGATTAATTTAAACTCACATAATGGGCCGTCGACTGTTCGTCAGCAAATCTCTCGTTGTTTGCCTTCAAAGTATGTGTATACTTGAAGGTCTCTGCCAATGTCGTCTCACAATCCAACGACTTAGACTACAAATTAATATATTAACCAAACAATAAAATGAACGAACAAATTAAAAAATGACAGACAAATATATATGAAGCAGGAAATCTCTATTCTACAGTTGAAAACATAATTTGAATTTTTTCGATTTAAATGAAAATCTTATAAAAATTTTGACAGAGTCTCCCCTAAAAACTGGATTTAGCCACCCTTGAAGGGTTCCATCAAAACCAAATTAACATTATTATTTTCACAGTCAAGTATTTTTCAAACAATTTCAGCAGCAGGAATCAGCAAACAGTTAAATAATCCAATATTTTTCAGCAATCTCAGAGCCTAATCTAACCTATTCTAACCTATCCTAACAACCTAAATCCACTAAAATTGAAAATTAGTTACTCTGAACTCTACTAACTAAATTGGGTAACTTGATCATAAAAAAGAAAATTGAAAATTAAACACCGTAAACTCTACTAACTAATTCATGTAATTACTATAACATAAAACAATGCCAAAATTCTTGTCAATCTCGTTTTCGTCTTCATGAAAGTCGCCAACCCACCTGTATACCTCGACGATCTAGGCGAAGCCCTGTTGACGATGTTCGCTAGACGTTGACGCTTGAATCCCTCGTTATCTCTAAAATGAGACTCCAGGTCACACTTCATGTTTGGACAGATCCACGAGGTTAAGTGGTCTTTTCCCTGACGAACATCACTCATCATCTGCTGAAAACCTTTAGCTGCCCAGTGGTCATAGATCTTCCGGGTCATGAGGTTATGCTCCGCATCCCATATGAATTTTAACTACACAAAATGATTCACCAACATTAGTTAGTTGGAATAAAATACATTTCAAATACATTAAATCAATTCTAACCAAATTGGGTTCTTACCGCCCACTTCTGAAACCAGCGCTCTCTGATCTCAGCTGGGATCTGCGTGTAGGTCGGCCATGAATGGCCGTACATGGACTGAATGACCTCAGATATCTCCTGCGTGCAAGCATTGGGGTTCGGTGCAAACCTATCATAGAACAAACCGCACAATAACAATCACATAAGATAAACAAACTTAACATAAACAAACTAAAGATAAACAAACTTAATATTATAAAATTAAACTCACAACTGCAAGCCATTGCGCCAAATTCTCAGTCAGATGACGGACAGTGGTGGAGGGCCATCCTACTCGGGGGCATTGGAGGTATCACCCACCGCAGGCTCTTTCGAGGAGGTTGCTACATCTGCAAAGGGGCATAGCAAAAGAAGGCACCCCGTTCGGGTTTGGGACCATGATAAATTGCTGGTCCGATGAACCTGCCTTTGATGTCACAGGGGTCGATGGGGTAGAGGGCGATGACTAGGCAGCCCTGGGAAATTCGGTGGCAGCCTGCCTCTACCACGACCACGTGTTCCACTCGACCTACCTCTACTGCCTGTAGTCATGTCTGTACAGCGAATATATTAATAACATATTAATAACATAACAAACACCAACAAATAATAACATAAGAAGAAACTCAAGAAATAACAAATAATTCAAAAAGTGGTTTAGTTTAGTAAATAAAAAAAAAAAGAAAGAAAAGGAAATTACATAGCGTTTTAGTTGCAAAATAATTAAATTAGACTTTCAAACCATTCTAACTTTATTCTAACAAAGCATTCTAACTCTCAAAGCATTCTAACTTTGTTAATTTTTTAAAATATTCTAACTTTAAAAGCATTCTAACAATAAAAAAAATTATCCTATACAAACTCAAGAAAACACAAAATAACATGATGAAACATCACTAGCAATACATAGGACAAAACGCTATAATTAATCAGCATAAATCAGCAGTTTCAGTAGCAATATGAATAAACATTAAAATAGTAATTTTCTAACAAAGCAACAGCAACAAGCGAATCATGAAAACAGTTAAGCATTGCTCAAACAAATTCAGCAACAATTCTTCAGCCAAATTAACAGTAAAATGTAGAATTAATGATTCAACTAATTCAAATAATTCCAGCAACAAGAATCGACAATCTCATATAATAATTCTAAATACATTGAGCGGAGATCAGAACCTATCAATCTAACTAAACTATCATAACCTAACCACCTAAAAATAATTTACAACATAAATTAATCTACCTAAAATCAATGAAAACTAATTCAATAAAAACCCCTAACCAGCTAAAATCAACTAAAATAGAAATCAATCTAATTAAACTAATTAGAGGAGAGAAGAGAGAAAATCTAGAGCAAAAATGGGCGGTTCGAGCAGCGGCAGCAGAGCAGCAGTGACAAAAACAGAGGACAGAGAAGGGGGGTTTTGAGCAGCGGCAGTGGCGGTCTTTCCAGCGGCAGCAGGGGGCTGGAGAGAGACTGAGGGGTGAGAGGTTAGAGAGAGAGAGAGAGGAAGATGAGAGAGTAAAGAGAGAGAAACGAATTCGAAATGAAAGGGAAGAGGATTCGCGGTTCGAATTTGGGGCATGATTACCGTCGGATTTACCGGTGGATTAATCCGACGGTAATATTGTGCGTGTAATCAAAATACAACGTTTCATTAAACAAGGTTCAGCGTCAGATTTATTCGCCGGTAAATCCGACGGTAGTTAGCGTGCCAAAAATTTTTTCCCTCCAATTGTTATCGTCGACGTTACCATCGGAACGTCAACTCTGATAGTAATATTTTAGGGTGACGAATTCCTTGCCAATTCTAACGAAAAATTTGTCGTTAATGTCTGATAGTAAATCTAACGGTTCTCAGTGTTTTTTTGTAGTGTATTTTTATGATTTTTTGTAAGTATAATTAAAGAAATGAAATATAAAATACTTAGAGTTTGATAATTTTATGCCTACTATTTTTTTTTTTTGAACTTTTTTCTTTGTGAATGACTGAAATATTTTATAAAAAATGAAAAAGATTTAGTAATTGAATTTTATGTTTAACTTTTGCATGCACATTTAAACAGTTATCCG
>NC_029785.2:11025307-11026241 GCF_000816755.2 Arachis ipaensis
CACTTATTAAAAAAAATAATTTTTTTCAATAAGTAAACTTTTATATACAATTTAAAAAATTTTTTCTTAATTGTTCTTTCTAGTATTTATTGTCATCACCTAGTTAAAGAAAATGTCCACCCGTATTTATTGGCTTCACCATAGATTAAATCCATAATGCAATTGTATAGAAGCATTAAAGCCTCAACCGTTACATTGTCTTTTACCTGTCCTTTTTTCCTTTTTCCCTTTAATTATTATATACCTGAAGTGTTCTTTTCTTTAATTTCTACTTGCTGCTCCGATCCCCAATTCTAACTTCAAGAATCATTTATGATTTTCACGTTATGTTGGGTCGGTAACAATATATGCTTCGTACATTATGACAAAGATGGCAGCTAGTGAAACTGGAATTTCATATTAATAACTAGTCACTAGTCTATTAATAGTAGGTATTAATGTATTAAGCGTAGACCAATCAATATCAAAAGTATTTACTCAATTTTTTTATTATTTTAAAAATTATATTTGTGAGACAGATTGGTCATTGGATTATTCTTAATAAAATTTAGGTTAAATTATACAATTGATCCCTACATTTTCAGTGAAATTACAAATTAGTTTTTACACTTTAAAAGTTTGTAATTTGGTCTCTAAAGAGAATTAAAATTTGTAATTTAGTCTCTTCTGTTCAAAAGTGTTTGATTTAACAAAATATTTTCAATATATTTTCTATTTTAATAGAATATTCTCAACATATGCTGAAAATATTCTGTTAAATTAAAACTTTTTGAACGACAGGGACTAAATTACAAATTTTAATTTTCTTTAAGGATCCAATTACAAACTTTTAAGTGTAGAGACCAATTTATAATTTCGCTGAAAATATAGGGACTAACGGTATAATTTAACCTAAAATTTATATATATACTAGTCAAATAAATTTTTAACAAAT
>NC_029785.2:11026462-11026932 GCF_000816755.2 Arachis ipaensis
CAAATTCTATTATAAAAAATTAAATGTTTCATAAATATTTTTAAGATAAATTAATCCTCTTTATATGTAAAAAATTAATTCATTTTAAAGACCTCTAAAATAATAAAAATTTGTTAAAAATCAAAATATTCAGTTTAAAATTTCTTAAGAATTAAGTTAGATATTTATTCCGATATAATGGGTTTTTATACAAATCGTGCTCCGAATTTCGATTTTCAACAAAATCCGCATGAATCATAATTACTCGTGAATTTTGGTAAAAATTGATAACAAATTCACAAGTAATAACGGGAAGATTTCGAGTAGTTGTAGTTAATGTTTCATCATTACTCACGTAATTCGGCAAACTTAACTCACCTTTATTACTTGTAAAAGCTATTTTCACTTATTTAATTATCCTAGGCGAATCAAAATAACTACGTTGTAATTGGACCTGCTACCAAAATCAGAGTGAACTTTAACGCTTTATG
>NC_029785.2:11027053-11031045 GCF_000816755.2 Arachis ipaensis
GCAGTAAAGTCACCAAGCACCTTCCTTGCATCTCCACCATTGTTGTTGGGTTCGGCTGCCATGTCTACTTCTTTTTCGAAATTTTCTGTAAGGTCCTCTCCGGAGTGTTGTACTTTAGCTTCTCTTAGCTTCCTCTTCAGAGTCCTTTCAGGTTCAGGATCAGCTTCAACAAAAATGTCCTTATCATTGTTCCTACTCATATGAAAAAGAAGAGAACAAAGAGAATAGTGGAATCCTCTATGTCACAGTATAGAGATTCCTTTATGTGAGGAGAAGAAGATATGAATAGAAGAAGGAGAATCCAAACACAAGGGTGAGGAGTAGGTTCGAATTCTTAGATGAAAGAGGGGTGTTAGTAGATGAATAAATAAACAGAAGGAGGTGAGAGGGAGAATTATTCATATAAAAAATAAATTAAAATAAAAAATACATACTAAAAATTAATTAAACAAAATATATATTTATATATAGAGGAAGTATAGGGAGCTAATGGAATATTTGTACAATGTGTACAATGGAGGTTTAGGGATGTCCGATTCAGTATTAGAGATATAACCATTAATGTTACATTTTTCTATCAGTTTAAATTTTTGGGATGAGTGGTTGTACGGATGGTTATTCTCGATAGTATTTGGCTCCCTAGTGGGATTCTTATATATAAATATATGACAATTGATTTTGACTTATTCTTTTTTGTATATAAGTAGCATTTTTATTTTAAAAAAATAGTATGTCAAACTTTAGGGACAAAAAATATATTTTGGGCTTGTTTGGATGCTATTTTCGAAAAATATCTTTTTTTAAATGATATTTTTTTAGAAAATCTTTACAAAAAGTAAAAGTGATTTTATGTTTAGATATCTCATGTAAAAAGATATTTTTATCTATCAATTATATTTGAGTAAAATAAGATAAAAATATTTTTTTATTTATTTATTATATAAAAAATATTTTTAAAAAAAATCTTTTAAAAAAATATAAATTATAATTTCTCAAAAATTTTTTTATTTTTTTAATACTTTTACTTTTATTATTAAAATTTTTTTAAATACACTAAAAATATAAATTTTTTTTTTAATAAAGTTTAAACAAGCACTAAAACTTATGTTTTTCACCCTTTATTAATTATACGCTATTAGTACCTAGTGGGAGTCTAATATTATATTGATCCTCTCTCTGAAATTATAGAACATGAAGATGTTGATTGTGAAGAAAACCATTCTGAAAAGAGGAATCGAAATTCTAAAGGTGAAGTCGCCGGTGGGACACAAATCCCATGCAGAAACAGATCAAAAGGCAACTATAAAGAACGTGAATTCTCCTTCTTTTGTATAATACACTCAGAAAAGTAGTTATGTTTTGTGGGGCCTTCAGACAATGAACCGTTGGGAGTGTCTCTCTTCATCAAAAGAAAGTCGTTGAAGGCATTTATTCATGCCAACGCGTTTCGTCGTTATTTGTTAAGAAGATCATCCAATTTAAAGCATGCTCATCATTCACATTCCAATCTTATTCAAAATTCGACTAATTCAGTTTGACTAACTAATATTTTACAAAAGTTACAGAAATCTTTTGATACAAATATTTTTAGATTAGAGAAGTACTAAGAAGCCAGCAATTTTTGTGATTTGTAGCCATCAAATAGTTATCAATGATAATTTTAATGGTGTGTGATTGGTGTGAGATTTCATTCAATAACTTTTTTTTTGTTGGTTAGATGCTAGTTAGAATTTAAAAAAGTTGTTGTCCCCTAAACTTTTCTTTTAGGTTATACACTCAAATTAGTATCTTAGGAATTTTAAATTAGTGCAATTAGGTATTTTTTAAAAATTGTCTATTATTCAGCCTTTAGAAGAGAGAAGAACTAAAAAATAAGTAACTTCTCATAAAAAAAATAAGTAACTTCTTATAAAAGTGGATATTTAAATAAATAAAATTGTTATTTGTACACCAAAATCAGCTACCAATATATTTGTATATAAATATATGTGTAATTTAATTTATTTTCAATATATATTTATATTTTAACATGTATTTTATACTGATAGCTGACTTTAGTAGCTGATTTTGGTGTACATATAACATTACTCTTAAATAAAATAGCTGGCTAAAAGCTAAAAATTTAAAAATCTGATGAGAATTATTTTTCAGAATTTATGAATAAAAATTTGTTAGGAATCAAAGTGTTCTATTTAAAATTTTTGTAGGCTAATTTAAATATTTAATCTAGTTTTTATTTACAAAATTCAAATATGAGACTTTTAATTAAGAAATCAAAATAAATAACATATTAACTAATTTATGTTGGTTATGTCTCAAATCTCAATTATTATTATTCAATGTTTTTCCACTAAGTCAACTAAGTTCATTGCCAATTGAGTTCCTATATAAACCCTATTATGTCTTCTCACAATGCTCACCAATTTTCTTCTTGGATAATAAGTTTCTTGTTTTTACTAATGGCCTCTACTTCTAGGGTTCTTCTTCTTGTGCTTCTTGGTGCCCTTGTTTGCACCATTGGTGCAACAAGGAAGCTTGGAAATGACAAGAATTCGTTTGGTGATGAGAAGAACTTCGTCTTCCATCGTCCAGGGTTTGGTGGTGGTCTTGGAGGAGGAGGTGGAGGTGGTTTTGGAGGCGGTGGAGGAGGAGGCTTAGGCGGCGGCGCAGGAGGCGGCTTTGGAGGGGGTGCAGGTGCTGGTGGTGGAGCTGGAGGAGGCCTTGGTGGCGGCGGTGGTGGAGGGTTCGGTGGTGGTGGTGGAGGAGGCATTGGAGGCGGTTCAGGGTTCGGAGGAGGAGCCGGGTTCGGTGCAGGTGGTGGAGTTGGTGGTGGAGCTGGAGCTGGTGGTGGTGGAGGATTTGGAGGAGGTGGCGGAGGTGGCCTCGGTGGCGGAGCCGGAGCTGGTGGAGGGTTTGGTGGTGGAGCTGGTGCTGGTGGTGGATTTCCATGAAAACTTTGAGGCCATGCATGTTTCCATTCAAAGATTGAAAGATGAAACATTCAATTATGTAAACCATACATTATTTTTATAAGCTTTGAGTCAATAACATGTAACATCATCGTACCCATGCATCATCATACATGTTCACAACTTTGTTAGCTTTCAAGCATTCTTTTTCCAAATGTGTTTTCTTTGTAAGTCCAAAGTATTTGTCAAAGTGAAATAAAATATTCTTGCAATTTCAATTATAAAAAATCGAAAATATTCGATAACAACAAAATTTAGTCAAAATCAATCAAAATTTATTTTATTTAATATTTATTAATTACTGTAGTAATTAATATTTATTAATTACTACAGTAATTAATAAATACTAAATAAAATAAATTTTAACTGATTTTAGTTAAATTTTTTTTGTTACTAAATATTGTCGCTGTTAATAATTCAATATTATCATGGGAACCTCTCGGGGTAGCCAATATTAATAAATTCTAGCCAATATTTGGTCGCAATAGACTTTCAATACTCTGTTGTATTTGGAACTTTCTTTTTTTAATTTGTGTACAAAAATATTAATGCCTACTAATTAATGGTAAAAAATAATTAAATCCGTTAGCCTTCTAACACTACTGTATTTTTCTTATTATTATGTAAATAATGGTTTTTCTTTTTTTTTTCCTCGTAATAATAAATATAGATATAAGATTTTTTTTTTTTTTGTCTCGTGTGTGTCTCATCTCTCATGTATTAACAAGTTAAACAAACAAAATTATAAAGTAAGAGAGGAAATCAAATATGTAATGTGAATTCCATATCTTTATTAGTTTAACTTGAAGCTGTTAGAAGTAAACTTTAGGTTATTGGATTTCTTAATTTGAAATCTGAGGTGACTAGGTGAGTGAAGTTAGAGGAAAACAACGTACTATGATTGTGTTCTCTCTTAATTCTCCAAAATTACATGTGTTATCTTAGTTTAATTTGTTACTTAATTAGTTAAGTAAACAATTTGTAATTCTATTTGAAATGCTGTGTAAATTTTTATAAAATATT
>NC_029785.2:11031092-11031865 GCF_000816755.2 Arachis ipaensis
ATCAACGTTATCAACGTTGCCACCATAATAATAATTACCATAGACTCTATTGTATATATATATTGATAAATTTTTTGATAAAAGATATTAGGCTTTTAGCTAGAATTTTTTTATAATAAATTTACGTAGATGTGTTTTGAACTAAAATAGTTACGATATATAAACCTATGATTTTAGTGTCGGAAAAGTATAAACACTAGAATTTTAACCATATTTTGTACTGTGAAATCTACAAACCAAAATCTCTATGCAAAATGGATTAAAAATATTATTATAGATATTTTGGCATCAAAAGACGGGTTCAAATTTCTTTGCTCATATAATATCGTATGATTGTTAGTTAGAACGATGTTCTGGTGTTAAGCGATATTTCTTTTTTCTTTTCCTAATATCGAATGAACGTATATATTAAGTACGATATATAATAATCAAATAGCATAGGAAAAAATAATGTTATCATTCAATTTTGTCAAAAAAAAAATGTCAATTTTATAAAGTCTCTTGATTTCAAATATTCACGCACCTCATGTGAATTTCGTATATGAGTCTTTCCTACTATACGTATATTTTTGGCTGACATAATATACTGTGATTGAGTAGTTTAATTTGAGAAATAACGGAAATGTTTGGTAACAAAAAAAAATCAGCCAAAAACAGTCGTAACTTGCCTTATTTAACATTTATTAATTGTTGCGACAATTAATGAATACTAAATAAGGTAAATTCTGGCTGTTTTTTGTTTCTCCTGTCATTACCCGAGAAGTTTCTTTTAG
>NC_029785.2:11031909-11040554 GCF_000816755.2 Arachis ipaensis
GAGCAATCCAAAGAGAAATTAATAAAGATCCTTGAATTTAAATTAATTACTAATTAATTTCTAACAATATTTAAGTATCCTAACCTAATTTCTTATCATTCTCAAATAGAAACATATTCTTTGTGCATTTTATTCATACTATTTTGTAATAGTTTGATCTATGAATTTGATGGATTTAATTAATCATAGAAGGAAGTTCTTATTTAATCTTCCACAAATCAAGCAAAAGACGAAGACTGATGGCGATGGCTTGTGATAGTGGAGCGTGTTGCTATGGCGGTGACTGGTCTCCAGCGGTGGTGAAGTCCTCCAAGAGCTCTCTGTTCTTTGACTCTAGATGGTTATGATCTTTGATGGAGGTTGGCGGTTGTGACGATGGAGACGACATTCAGTTCTTAGAGAGGAACTGAAGCTCAGGACAGAGGTCCAAAAGATGATATTTTTATTTTTTTTATTTTTTGGTGCACAGATGAGATATGTTACAGACTTATAGGTGCTTTAGAGAGATTTAAGAAAAAAAAGATAAAATATTTCACAACAATGACTAAGAGAATATGATTTCCAGCAGTTTAAATGTTCAATTTTCCCAAAAGAGAAAGAGTTTACATAATATTTTGGAAAGGTCAAGATTTAATTTTACAAAAATATAATTTTAAGTGTGTACATCCAAACATAGTTAAAATATAGATCATCGAAACCCTTTATATTAGATCCATCCAAGAAAATCACACTATATAGTATTTGGTTAGTAGTCCAAAACAAAGGAGGGAAGAGAATCTTGAAAAATTTTACCAAAAGGAAAATCTTGTCATTCTATAATAACATTACGGAAATTCAAGTAATGACGATTATGGGAGAAAGAAGAATCATGTACACTAATCTCTTTCTTTTTCCTTTTTGGACCAATCATATCCTTATACAACCCATTACCACTGCACAAATATAAACAAACCCAATTTGGGTATGCCAGAAGACATTAAAGGTACATAGGTTTGCATTTTTATTTTCTAATTTTATTTTTAGTATTTTCTGTTTTCAGAATTTGTAAAGAAAATAATAAAACAGAAGATGAAAACAGAAAATAGAGTTTTATTTTCACTATTTTGTATTTTCCTTTCACAAAATTCAAAAAATAAAAAATACTAAAAATAAAAACAAAAAATGAAAATGCAAACCAAAGATACCTTAAAATTTTCTATTCACTAAATATATGCAAGAGAACAAAGAAGAATTTACAGTTAACTGACTAGGAGAGAGGGGAAGAAAAAACTAAAAGGAAGTGATTTGCTGATCCTAAACCTGGTGAACTGAACTTTGACTAAACCAATGTCCAATCACTTTCTAGAGAGGAAGATTTCTGGGAAGGTGATAGGCTTGCTGGTTTTGGGGGCTTCTTTGAAAATAAAGATGACTTGCTGTCGAAGAAATTCGAAAAAGCTTGTCGAATTGGCTTTTCCTCAGTGTTTACCTGATCTTTTGGTTTATCTTTCCCACCAAAGACATGGCTAAGCTTCTTAAACCGGTTCTTAAGTTCACCAGTGCTCAGAACTGAATCCTCTGTCTGTTTTGTCATCTTTAGTGCTTCCTCTGGATTCACTAACATCATCTCCACTGTTTCATACACCTACATAAAGATGTAATCATTAAAATCATCAGTACCCGATATCATAGAGAAAAGATTTTTCATTGCCATATTCACACAGATGTAAACTATACACTTATATCATGCAATAAACCTTAGACCTAAAACCTAAGCTAAACAAATTCTAAAGTGATCATTTTCAGCTCATGACTACCCTTTTAAAAGAAGTTTTGGGGTTCACTCTGCTGATTACATTTTGCACATTTCATAAAGGCAAGAATATTTAATAGAATTATAGAAGAGATAACTCAAGAAAATTTTAGATGCGATCGAACATTGCAAATTAGTCACTTTACGCGCTTAGTACCCACCTGAACAAGTTCATCAACTTTCTCACTCCATCTGTTGCTTTGACAAGTGCTAACCGCATAATCCTTGCAGTCATTGAACATCTTTGAAAAGTCACTGTTATCAGTCAGCATAGTTTCTGCTATTGCAAGCCCTAAACCAAACTGTATAATTAAAAACAAAGGCTATAATTAGAAAGGCATGAAAATGGTACAAAGGTTGATCTACAGAATATTTAACTACCAGCTATTATTGCAACTAACTGAATAATTGCGGGATAAACTTTTCCCAAGGCAATTATACATAATGGCCAAACCATACCTAAAGATATTTTCACAATTAATCTTTTCACTTATATAATAATTATCCTATATTATAAAATTTGAAATAATACAAGTTAAGAAGAATGATAATATACTTTTTAAAATTTACTCTTAATTTCAGAACTTGAATGACCAAAATTATCCAATTCCGTTTGGTAAGAAACATTTTTTCATTGAATTTTAATCAGCAAAAATATTATATTGAATGTCTGATTCACTTTTCCTTGATTAAAGAAAATATAACTCTTCGCAATAGCAAGGATACCTCCATGTGGGAAAAGATTAAAGAAAATATTTCCTTTGTTACCATTAACTTTCAAATATTTTCCCAAGTAACTGATACTAATTATAGGTATGGGTATAAACAAAATAAATAAAAATAAAACAATCACAGGTCTGAATAAATTTCAAAACACATAATAGCAAGTTATGTCCAAATATGAGACTGAGCACACCTGTAGTTCTATGAAAAGATTGATTATAGGAATGATGAAAGATAATAATTTTGTTACAACTTTTACAAAACAAAAGGAACTTATCTGAAATGAAAAGAGAGAGAGAACTTACTAATGAAACAAACAGTTGTCCAAAGAGCTCAAAAGGCGGGATATCCTCATATATATCGAGTATGCCCTCCCTAAAAATGGATGTAAAATACCATTCAAGTGAGATGGCTATAAGGAGAAAATTTAAGTTCACAGGAAAGTATTCCTTCAGACTTACACTGCCAAATCCTCATCAAAGAGAGGTGCCTGTTTAATGGCTGGTACTGGCTTAGATGTTTCCCACAATTCACGCCACAAATTTCCTGCCATCAATATTCAATGAAATTCAGAAGAAACAAGAAAATATGATCGGAAAATAGTGCATCAACATTCTTGACCAAAATTGTCACAACCCATGTAAATCTTTTAAGTAATGGTGAAAAATAGTAAACAACAAAAACATGGAAATAATAAACAATAAAGCAATTTAAAAATTTTTCGGGCAAATACTATTGAAAATCTTCTAAACATTAGACATGGTGTTGGGAATATCGAAACTTTGATTACAAACAAAGCAAACCAGATAAAATAAGAAAGAATGAATAGCCCTAGAGTTGTTTGATAAAAAGCGGGAATTGTGAACCAGGAAACTGTTGTCCACTGAGGCAGGGATCGGAGTATGTATAAACTCAATACCCGAGCACATTTCAGTTGTGTTTGGAAATCCTCAGTTCCATCTTGCAAGAAGTTATAATAATATGGTTCATTTTATAGCATTCCTTCTAAAAGAGACATGATATATTTTTCTATGTTGTCTTTCACCAAGGTATAGCAACACAAATGGGCATTTTATTACCACAATTGAATCAAATACTTTCTACATCATATAAAGTGTGGATTCCATGCATGTCTGTTACACACCCCAGCAAAAGACAACCTCTACGGCAATCAAAGATAATAAACACATAACTTATTGGTAATATTTATAAGCAATAGTTAAAGTGTGGGCACAAATGATGAAAGACATGCACTGAATTTTATTTTATTTTATTTTTTAATTTGGTGGCTTTAAGAGAAATGCTTTATCATGTGCTGATGGTCTGTTAAGATAGAAATCAAGCATAATAACAATGATGTGAAGGACAGTCAGTTCACCTTCTTTCTGCATTCGCCGACTTAGCTGTCCTCTAGAAGACGACTCGCAGCCCTCAAAAAAATCACTATCCTCGACACTTGCCTCACTTTCTGTCCAATCAGGAGGAGAGTGCCATCTTACAAAATCTTCCAGAATACAACCAGGATTTGCAGCCTAAAACATGATAACAAACACAATTAACTCACATACAGCATTAATTCCAAATAGTTAGCAACATGAATGCTAGTAAGAAAAGTGATCTTTGAGGGAGAGCCTGACCTTGAAAGCTTGCATATCAGAGAGAAGTTGAGAGCAACCAGCACCAACACTGACCATAAAAGGTAAGAAATTTATCAAGAAATGCGACTTGATATTAATTATAGTTCCTTACATCATAGATGCAAATATGCAGCAAATTGAAGATATGGATACTACAAATGGAATGCTATTTTCAGTATATTTATACTACTACTTTCTAAACTAGTAAGAACTTACTGCTAAGAAAATGGTTTCCTAATTCATGCCCTAATGTATTTTCCATTCATATCATCGACTTTTAAAACATTCCAAACCAAAGCATGAAGCCATCGCTCAAACATGTATTTACCACCACTCAGTTAACTTTGCCAATGAGCAGAAGGGGAATTTAACAGAAAGGATCCTGTAGGACCTACAAGATCCACACTTAAGCATAGATTCAATTCATGTTGAGCCATGTCTTATTTTAATTACACATTGTCGGGGAATCATGACATGATGAAAACAAGGCTGAAAAGCTATTCTTACAAGTCATATGGCTCAAAATAAGAAATTTTTTAGGAAACAAAAGGAAAGTGAAGAAGAGGATAAGACAATGTCAATCCCAATCAACTGCTGCCTCCAACACAGATAGAAATTTTATCAAATAGACAGTGACTAATTTCTAGGCTTTGCTTCAAGGAGTACATATTAAAATATAGGTAAACACGTTATAAAAATATTGCAAAGGCATTAATAAACATGCCTGAAAAGTGAAAAGCATTTAAAAAGCCCCTGAAGTAAGATGGACTTGATATTTTAGTTAGAACTTCAAAAACCTTTGACTTGGTGACAAAAATATGCTTACAAGAAACACATCTAAGTGAGGAAAATGGCAAAATAGATTGAGAATTTAAAAGTGATTATAAAAAATCCTAAACAATACCCTAAATATCCTCTTAATACTAGATGAAGTAAAAAGTAAATGCAATCAATCTTAGTATCTTAAGAAGGCAACCAATTCTTTCTTCATTCAGTAATTATAGGGATGCTTAGGAAGATAAATCATTTTCATTTAAAATAACTGTATGCAGTTACTGTACAGACCTCCCTGTCCGCAGCACAAACTCCTCAGTTTCTTTGATCAGATCTTCTGTAAGCAAGGGTCCTTCCTGCAAGAAATGGACAGAAACATCAAGCACTGGAGCATGTCTAAACAGCAATTTACAAGTGGGGCGAGAAAAAAAAGAAGATATATCAAACCTGGGTGATAGGAGAGTACACAGGCTCGCCAGTTTCTAGCATTGTCAGATCTCCAGATGGGCAATGAGCACCAAGTCGAAGAACAAGCTCCCCAGTACTTAATTTAGCATATAATAAAGGCTTCGCAGGAGCTCTGTCAGTATATTTGTCAGATCTTCCAATATTTGAATTGGCCTCTTTCATCATAGACTCCAGGGATTCGGTGGCAATAATATAGCGCATTTTCCGAGAGATGCAACAATTGATTACTTGAAATTGCTGATATAGAAGACATGAGTTTAAATCTGGAATGTCATCTAGAGGAACTCCGGGTAAATATTTTTCTTCAGACCAATGTTTCTTCAGCTGCATAATGAAAGAATAATAAACTTCTTTATCAGCTGGTAATAAAGAAAATAGAAGAGTAGCATTTATGTATACCAATTCAGTTCAAGTTAAAATGTTAAAACAGGAGTTTGTACAGGATTTCTTTCTTTCTTTTCTATGGACAAGTACAGTAAAATTTAAGAGGTTTAAAAAAATATCATAGTTTCCAATATATAGCATGCATGCAATTTGCAGTAAACAAGGAAAAGAACATACCACGGATCCCACCCAAACAGGGAACAAAACAAACAAACAAACATTTGAAAATAGTTTTTAAAAGTGGAAAGGGAAAAAAAATAGAAAGAAAGATCTAAACACTATAGCTTCTTTCTCAACATGGCATTACATCAATTATATATTCAGTTACCTGTTCAGAATAATATCATCTTAGAAGAAAACGAAAAACTGATTATAATTCATTCCATCATTGTTGTAAAACACCATCAAACTAGAAATAATTGAGTTAAACATACTTTTGGGTAAGTTATAAATGATTACATGACCATTAGAACTGCAAATAATTGAGTTAAACATACTTCGGCAACAACTCTGCACCAAAAAAGAGCCATTTTTCGGAGGGTCTTAAAGTTTCCAATAACTTCCGCCAACTTAACAACTAGGCTTTCAGGAGGAGCACCATGAATATCTCTTAGTAAAGATGTTATAGCAGTTTCCTCGGGATTGATGTTGATTTTCCTGCTAAGGAACCCTCCCTCTGCATATATCTTACAGATATTACAATCGAAGTGATTCAAGTGGAAGATAATCAAGATTGAAGCAGTGAAGTACTTAAAAAATTTTACAGACACAAAAAGGTTGATGCAGTTTTATTATCAGCAAGCCACCTAAAATTTATATACCTGGATCAAACAGAGACTTAATCAAATGCACAACTTTCTCATCGCTGCTAAACTCAGAGGTAAGTTTGTCTTCCTTTTCGCGCATCACTAAAGCCTTAACAGCAGAGAAACTTATGCCTGCCTTCTCTCTGGCAGGTGAAGAACTTGTTGATGAAGCTAGAAAATCTTTCATCGAGTTCGTTTTCCTTCCGGCCCTAGTCAAAAGGCCAAAAAAATTTAAAAGGCTAATAGATAACAACATCTTGTTATCCACTTTGAAAGAGTTTAAAATTATCAATTCATGAATTGGCAAGAAAAAAGCGAGGATAACTTACTCAACTGCTATAGCCAATTGCTTCAGGACAGATGATGGAGGAATGGGTTCCTTTGCTGTAACAGTTAAGCCTTCAACTGTTGGAATTGCTTCAGAAGCCTAAATTAAAGGTTTCAATCATGCATCACTAAACTAACCCATTTACATAATCAAATCAGAAATTAAATGCAAAAAAAAAAATCTATATTTTGTTCATTCTCAACAAGCATGAATCATTAACGCATCACAAGCATACCATATATGCCAAAAAAATCGGAATATTATTCTGATCTAATGAGTCATGGACAGCGACACAGTTTAACAGGCACTACTGTTCATAGGCAGCATAAGTTATCAAATTTTCCTAATATGCTAGGGAAACTGCCAGGTTTAGAAATTTGAAATTTCAGGCATTTCTGAAAGTACCAGAAGATCAAAACCCTGAATGAAAATGTCCAGATCTTCTTACCTTGGCTTCCTGATATTGTTTCATATTTAGGAGGTACAGATTTTCATCATAAAATGGAACACAAGCCATGTTTGTATCTCCAACTTTGTCTGTATCTTCGACTTCTTTCCTCGCCTTTCGAAGGTTGTTAATTTTATCTTGCCAATCCTGCTTTATTCCTATATGTGGAGGTCTCCACTTTATATTCTTCAATTCGCTGCGAAGCTGCCCATTACATTACATAAGTCAATTTTGTAACTACAAACTACCACTCATTACAAGAAAAATGTCGCCTAAGAAGTATTTATACTGTTTAGACATCATACACGCAAATAAGTAAACTCATACTTTCACTTTTCCATGTTAGAATATTGAAATCAAGTGAATCAAAAGATTACGAAAATCTCTGTTGCAACTAATATCAGACAAAACTGGGAAGTGGAAAATTTTCATGTTTAGTGTACAAAAAAGCTAAAGATGGTGAGCGAATAAATAAACAGGACACAATTAGTTTTACCAAAATGATTAGCTTCAACATATTTAAAGCTCAAAACAAAAAAGAATAAAATTTCAGGGCAAAATCAAAATCAAACCAATAAACTACTTCATCTGTGTTTGGATGAACTCATTTCTCGCACTTAAGGGCAAGTTCACAACCAAGAGCTACCTCTAAAATAAGTCAATCCAAACCCTAAACCCTCATTCTCAACTTCCATTCCCTTGATTGAGCTTCAATGAAAAACAAAATAATAAATAAAAACTTAAAAATAAACCCAGAATTTAATCTGTTCATACCACATTTTCATCCCCAATATGAAAGAATTTAAAATTTAAAATTTCAGGCACTCAAACTAAATTCAGCTTCTTTTTGTATTTCCCTCCAAACAGAATTACCCAAATTTCATAAAATAACAATTAAACTCTCCTTCAAAGTTCAAAGCTTCAAATTTATTTTCTTAAAAAATTGCAGAATAAATGAATAATTAAGCTCATTTCAGAACCATTTTACCTTGGAATCGTTCTCGTTATGAACAGATTCTTGTCCCTCCTGCTGCTGCTGCTGCCTCCTCAAATCGTTCCCCGATTGTTTATCAGCAGAATCTTCACCGATCAGAAAGTGGAGTCAATGCTCATTCCCAAAATCAACGTAATATAAATAAAAAACAAAAAAAACAAAAATCCAAAACAAAAAACCGAATTTCCAACAAAAGGAAAAGAAGAAGGAAAACAAAAAAACAAAAAGGATAAGACAAATCTGTTTTCGCGCAATGAGCCATGTACGAAGGTGAAAACGGGTAACAAAAAT
>NC_029785.2:11040560-11077577 GCF_000816755.2 Arachis ipaensis
CGGATTTGAAATCCAGGATAACACGCTCCGCTTTTGCAGCCGCAGAGTGAAACGCGGTTCTCGCTTTCGACACCAACGAATGAGATTCCATTTTGTTATTTATTTTTAATTAATTAATTATTAGTAGTACTACCTAAATCTCCTCTCTCTCTCTCTCTCTATCCTCGGAGAATTGTTAACAGAAGAAACAGAAACAGAAAACAAGAAAAAGAAACATAGAATTTAGTTAGATAGATTGGTAGAAAGAGAGAGAGAGTGTGTGTGATTTTGTAGTGATGAGCAAAATGGAATGAGTCTATGGAGACTGGGTATGAGGAAGAAGGTGGAAGGGGTTAGTGATGGTGGTGGTGGATGGTGGTGTATTTAGAATAATTGTAACATAAAAAAAGAAAGAATTGTTTTATTACTTGTGTCTATTGCATTTGACGATGTCTTCTATTTATACATGTAAAATGTCTTTGTTTTAATTCTTATTAAATTCATTCTCTATTGAGAATGGACATCTACGTAGTGATCCTTATCACAACACTCTTCCTTAGATGTTCATTTAGAATTATGTCTCGTTAAAACTTTACTAAAGAAAAACCCAATGAAAAAAAAATTTTAGTGAAGGAAAAATAGTACAATATATTTTGTGATGGGGACTACGTCATTAAATACCTTGTAAAAAAAACTCAATGGGAAAAAACCTGACAAAGGGAAAAAGAGTACAGTCTCCCCCTCTTGTCGACATCATTTAACATCTCAAAATCGGCGCATCCTAATCTGATATACCAATTTTTCAAAGGTGGATTTTGGAAGTGACTTTGTAAATAAATATGCCAGATTATCACTTGAGAGGATCTGTTAGACATCAATTGTCCCTTGATTTTGAAGATCATGAGTGAAGAAGAATTTGAGAAAAATATGCTTTGCTCTGTCACCTTTGATGTATCCACCCTTAAGTTGAGCAATGCATGTTGTATTATCTTCAAACAGAACAGTTGGAGCTATCTTCTAATCAATCAGTCCACATGATGACAGAATATATTGGATCAAACTCCTAAGCCAAAAATACCCGCGACTTGCTTCATGTATCGCTAGTATTTCAGCATGATTAGAGGAGGTTGCTGCTATCGTCTGTTTTGTGGACCTCCATGATATAGCTGTATCACTATACGTGAATAGGTATTCTATTTGAGATCTCCATTTGTATGGATCAGACAAGTATCCAGCATCAGCATAGCCAACTAATTGTGACTTGGATTCATATGGATAAAACAATCCCATATCAACCGTTCCATGAAGATATCGAAAGATTTGTTTGATTCCATTCCAATGTCTTCTGGTTGGAGAGGAACTATATCTTGCTATGTCAGGTCGTGTATTATTAGCAAGATACATTAGTGCTCCAATGGCACTGAAATATGGTACTTCAGGACCAAGGATATCTTCATTTTCTTCTTTATGACGGAATTAATCTTTTTCCACATCCAAAGACCTTACAATCATTGGGGTACTTAATGAATGTGACTTATCCAAATAAAATCTCTTCAAGATCTTTTCTGTGTATGTTGTTTGATGAATAAAGATCCCATTTTTTGTATGCTTGATCTGCAGGCCGAGACAAAACTTAGTATTTTCAAGATCTTTCATCTCAAACTCTTCTTTTAGAACTTTTATAGTTGTTGGAATCTCTTCAGGGGTTCCAATGATGTTTAAATAATCAACGTACACAGCAATTATAATGAATCCAAATGTAGATTTCTTTATGAAAACATATGGACAGATATCATCATTCTTGAATCCTTTTTTGACCAGATACTTAGTAAGACGATTATACCACATTCATCTAGATTGCTTTAAACCATATAAAGATCTTTGCAATTTGATTGAGTATAACCCTTGCGAATATTCATTGGATGGTTTAGATACCTTTAGTCTTTCAGGGAGTTTTCAAATAGATATCACGATCTAATGATCCCTATAAGTAGGTTGTTACCACATCCATTAAATGCATATGTAGTTTATGGTATGCAGATAAACTGACTAAATAACGCAATGTTATTACATCCACTACAGGGGAATATGTTTCTTCATAATCTATACCGGGTCTTTGTGAAAAATCTTGTGCCACAAGTCAAGCCTTGTAGCATACAACTTCATTTTTCTCATTTCGTTTTCTCACAAATATCCACCTGTATCCAACAGATTTACATCTTCTGGTGTATAGACTACAGGTCCAAAGACTTCACGTTTTGCAAGTGAGTCTAACTCAGCATTCAAAGCTTCTTCCCATTTTGGCCAATCATTTCTTTGTCGACATTCTTTGACTGTTCTTAGCTCAGAATCCTTACTTTCATGCATGATATTTAATGTCACATTATATGTAAATATTTTATTGACAACTATCTTATTTCGATCCCATTTTTCTCCTTTAAAAATATAATTTATCAAGATCTCGTCATTTTCACAATTTTCAGGTACCTAAACGTCTTTTGACGTCAAAACTATATCAGAGTTTTGGACAACTGCAGTTAGTTTTACTATGTATTTTTCAACAGGGATAGTATTTACCTATTTTCTTTTTCGAGGATTTTTGTCTTTGGAACCAACAGGTCTACCACGTTTCTGGCGTGAATTTGTTTCAGTGGCCACTTTTCCAACTGGGACATCAATTCGAATTGGGGGCATTTTTCACTGGTATATAAGATTTGGTTATCCTCTTTGTATCAAAAAATGCATCAGAAAATTTATTTGCTATTCTTTGCAAATGTATAATTTTTTGAACTTCTAGTTCACATGACCCTGGTCGAGGATCTAAATATATCAAGGATGATGCATTCCAATTAAGTTCCTTTTCAGGAAACTTATTCTCTCCCCCTAATGTTGAAAATTTTGATTCATCAAAATGGCAATCCGCAAATTGGGTTTTAAATACATCTCCAGTTTGTATCTCAAGATACCTCACTATAGAGAGAGAATCATATCCAACATATATTCCCAATTTTCTTTGGGGTCCCATTTTGGTACGAGAAGGTGGTGCAATAGGAACATATATCGTACCCCCCAATATTCTTAAATGGGAAATATTTGACTGCTGGCCAAAAATCAATTGCATAGGAGAGAACTTATGGTAACTTGTTGGGTTCAAATGAATAAGTACTGTGGCATGTAAAATAGCATGCTCCAAACTGATGTTGGAAGATTTGTTCTCATAAGTAAGGGTCTAGTGATTAATTGGCGGCGTTTAATAAGTGATTCTTCTAACCCATTTTGTGTGTGAACATGAGCTACTGGATATTCAACGCTTATTCCATTAGCCATACAATAAACATCAAAGGTTTGGAAAGTAAATTCACCAGCATTATCAAGACGAATTGTTTTGATTGAATTTTCTAGAAATTGTCCTTTTAATCGAATAATTTGAGCAAATAATCTCGCAAACGCCAGGTTGCGAGAAGACAATAAGCACACATGTGACCATCTCGAAGATGCGTCTATTATGACCATAAAATATCTAAAAGATCCACATGGTGGATGAATAGGTCCACATATATCGCCTTGAATCCTTTCTAGGAATTCAGGGTACTCAAATCTAATCTTTACTGATGATGGCCTTAAAATTAGCTTTTCTTGAGAACATGCAGCACAACAAAATTCACTAGATTTAAGAATCTTCTAGTTCTTTAGTGAATGTCTATGGAAGTTTTCAATAATTCTCCGCATCATGGTTGTGTCCAAATGACCCAATCGATCATGCCAAGTTATGAATTCATTTGGGCTAGTAAACTTCTAGTTTACAATGGCATGTGATTCAATTGCACTAATTTTAGTATAATATAACCCAGATGAAAGTGATAGTAACTTTTTTAATATAACATTTTTATTTGAATCATGAGTTGTGACACATAAGTACTCATGATTTCCGTCATTCATAATTTCAATATGATATCCATTTCGACGAATATCTTTGAAACTCAATAAGTTCTTTAGAGACTTAGTAGACAATAGTGCATTATTTATTATGAATTTTGTTCCTCCAGAAAACAAAATTATAGCTCTTTCGGAGTCATCTATCACATTGTCTGAGCCAATAATAGTATTAACATATTCTTCTTTTGGCACAAGATGAGTAAAATATATATTACTTTTGAGAATGGTGTGCGAACTTGCATTATTTGCAAGGCAAACATCTTCACTATATGTCCTTGCCATTTTCTGAGTCTTCCTAAAATTTGATTAGAGTCTTGTGCCGATAACGTGTTGTAAAATAAATAAATAAATAAGGAAGATGTAATAAATATAAAATAAAGAAGTATAATTAGATAACAATATTCACCACAATTACTATCTCAATATAATAGAGATGATTAATATATTTACTAATATTATATATAAAGAGTGAGATATTCAGAATAGTTGCAACATAAAGAAAGAGAGAGAATTGTTTTATTGTTTATGTCTATTGTATGTGACGATACTTTCTATTTATACATGTAAAATGTCTTTGTTTTCAACTTTCATTAAATTTATTCTCACTTGAGAATGAACATCCACGTAGTAATCCTTATCACAACATAGTTTACCATTTTTGTGTTGTCTCAATCCATTTCTGAATTTTAATTTTGGTAAGTCAAATAAAAAATAAAAAATATTGTTAATCCTATAAAATATTATCTTTTAAATAGGTATTTATCGACAATAGGTTTAAAATGAGCACAACAATTATGTGCTTATTGAATGTGTCACATTTATATAGACCATTAGATTTTATTAGATAAAAATCAAAGACTAATATAAAAGAAGAACATTGATGAACTTTAATAAATATAGAATATTCTAGTACATAAATAAATGCTTTAAATGATAATATTTTAATACTTTTTATTCTTAAATAATTAAATATAAAATTTATAAATAACAAAAATTTCTTGCATAATAATTAATCTTAATGAATAAAGAACACTCATATTTTTTGTATTTATATGTTTTATATTTAATTATTTAAGAATAAAATATTTTGTTGCCATTTAAAGTATTGTGTATTAAAGTATTGTCATTTAAAGTATTTATTTATGTACTAGGATGTTCTATATTTATTAGAGACTATTAATGCTCTTCTTTTATATTAGCTTTTAATTTTCATCTAATAAAATTTAACGGTCTATATAAATGTGGCACATTCAATATAAGTACATAATTATTGTACTCATTTTAGCATTAAAAACACATTTTTTTAGAAAAAAAAAAATCCAAACTAATTAAGCACATACCACTATCTTCTTATATGCATTTGGCCTTATAGAATTCTCTTTTTATTTATTTTTTTCGCTAAATATTATTAGGTACACATCCAAAATAATAAATAAAGTATTTTTAAAACACATCCAAAAATGTATATAATATAATTTTTTTTGGTAAAATTAAACATATCACATCTAAAATAACAACTAACAAACTAGATATTTTGTGAACACATATAAAATTATCAAAAATAATAAAAAGATGAATATTATCAAGCGTCAAGATAACAGTTATTATATTTATTTAGCTATGATAGTTTCAAAATCATTTTTATAAGAATGAATCTTTCTCTTTCAAATACAAACAGAAATATAGATTTAAAAAGATAGAATTTTTTACCATAAGAGGCTGAAAAGCGTTATTTATATTTTTTAGTGGTGTCTTTAAAAAAATGATTTAATTTATGGTATAATTTTAATTGTATTCAAGACACATCTAAAATAATAAATAATAAATAAAATATTTTTAAAACACATTCGAAAATATATAATATATATTTATTTGGTAAAATTAAGTAAACACATCTAAAATAATAAATAACGAACTAAATATTTTGTAAACACATCTAACATTATCAAAAATCATAAAAAAATGGATGTGAAGATAGCAGTTATTATGTTTATTTAGTTATGATAGCTTCAAAACTATTCTTATAAGAATGAAGCTTTCTCCCTCAAATACAAACAAAAATATATATTAGAAAGATAGAATCTTTTACTAGAGGAGGCGGGGATGGAAGACAAATAGCGTGTTATACATCTAAATTCCGGCAGAAGATTGAAGCGCAGCGAAGATGGGAAAAGCACAGGACGGGGAAAGAGCGCGGCGCGACGACGGAGGAGCACGGCGCGACGACGGAGGAGCACTCAAAGGAGGTGTGAGGCGTTGCAGATCTAGATTTTACTAGCGGGTAAAAGATTTAATAAAGTAAAACCTGTGTTTTGAGATATTTAAAGAGTGTTTTAGATTGTGTTAGGGTTTAGTAGATTTAAAATTAAATTGTTAAATTTTAGTTTTACTCAAACTATCTTTTTGAATTTGTATTTTAAATTAAAAAAATTAAATCTATTTAAATATGTTTGTTTTATTTTTTTTAATACTAAAATAATTATCAAAATGGTCTATTAAATTTTAATCCAATAATTAAAATAATTTCTTAATATTTGAATCAAAATTATTCTAAATTTTAAAGCGCAAATTAAAATATTTTCGGTCAATTTTCAGGTTAATGACGTTAACAAAAATTTTACATAACTATTTTCAAATTAAAACTGAGTGATCATTTTAATTATTATTTCTTCTTATTTATAGTAAATAAGTGCATAAAAAATCATCCAGTTAAAATTTTTTTATTGATATAGAATTAAATTAAATTTTATTAGAAATTGAATTTCAGTCAAAATTGAATTGAATTTTAACATTTAAGGTTTGTATCATATGTGAATGAGGGATTAAGTAAGGGCGACCTTAGTTCTAGGGTGACTTCCAAGACTTTTTTTTCGTGACAAGGTTATTGGTTCTTCGATAGCCTCAAGATAGACCGGGCTGAGACTCTAGATGAGGATTCATGGCAGTGGTCACCGAAAACAAGGAGATCCTATGCCTCCGAGAGTTTACTTCTTCGAAGAGACTACAAACATCCTCTCTGAATGAACCAAACAAAGAGGCAATTGTGATTAAGGTTCTTGGAAAAAATCTTAATTACACGGCCATGGTTCACAAACCGAAAGGGGTATGGAGGATCACAGGCGGATATGAGATCTTGGATATCGGTTTTGGGTACTTCCTCACCATGGATGATCTTCGGTCACTATATTGCGGTCAAGCCGTGGTCACTGGATTTTAAACTTTGCAAGGACACTTTCGGGGAGCCTATCGTTTGGATTCGAATAACTGGTTTGAGCATATGGACTCCATTTTTTTCTGCAAAGCCTCTGGTGAGTCATGCGACAGAATTATCGACCTATTATCTGAATATGAAAGCTTTAATGGTTAAAAGGTCAACATGAAAAAATTAGCAATCTTCTTTAGAAGCAATATTTCCAACAGAGTAAGGATTTCACTAGCAGCTCGGTCAAATATATCACATATTGGCACGCAAGATAAGTACTTAGACCTCCCTTCTATCGTCAATAAATCCAAAAAATCTATGTTGAGTTAAGAAATTAACTAAATTAAATTGATGATGACAAATATTATTTTTAGTGGGTTAATCACCCAATTAGTTTTGACTATTTTTTATTAAGTGATGCAGGCCATAATTAGCAAACATAGCAGCAGCCCAATATAGAACAAAATAAATCTGCTGGTGGACTGTCTAAACAAAAGAAGCCCAAAGAAAACAAAGCAAGGAATTCAGCTGGGTCAATTGGATCAAAGCCAACCCAAACCCAATGTAATTCTCTCAAGCTGATCTCTCCAAGTGCTTGCCTCCAAAGCAACGTTCCTTTTTCAATTCGGACAGAACTTAGAGAAGAGAGAGAGTACTTTGTTCCTAAGTCATTCACCAAAGAAGAAAGAAAGAGAAGGGTTAAGCAAAAAGGTTGAGGTCTAATCACCCAAATCAAACCACATCAAGCTAAGTCAGAAGCTAAAGGTGATTTATTTCCTTTTGCATGCATCTTACTTTCTTCCCTCCCTCTCCAATTCTCTGCTACTTCATTTTGAGATATATGGAGAAAGTGATTTCTGAAACACACTGTTGTGAATCAAAGGCCAAGATTATTTCTTAGGGACAAAGTAGTATCTCAAGGGCTCAGATGTGGGATTGCCATTGAAAATTTTTCTTCTTTGCTGTTCTAAGGCATTTGGTCAAGAGAAAGAGATCTGTTTCAAAATTTTAAATTGGGGATTAATGAAAGAAAGTAAAAGGCTAAGTTGGTAGCATACAGCTCGAGAAGTTGACTTGGTAAAGAGCAACTCAGCAATATCCAGGAGATACAAAAGACAATTTTTTTTCATTATTCTAAAGCGAAGGAGAGAGAACCATGGTTTAAAGTTCATGTTCTGAGATGTCTTCTTTGAGAGAGTTCATCAACTTGGACAGTGCTTTCTATCAAAGGAACATTCTGCTAGAATGAGGAACGAAATCAGAGTTAAGCAAATCTGGTTCATCGCATAGCAATAGAGGCTGTTGAAGCATCAATCTCCTTCATGTTTCATATATTGTAATTTCATTTTCAATGTATATCTTTCTGTAATTTCTTGTATGGTAAAAGGCTGAAAGAGAGAGCTTAAGAAAAAGTCAAAGAGTGAGAAAGGCTGAGTGATATACTTGAGTGAAAAGCCTAGAGTGATGTTAGATTTCTTTAGGTTAGTTTTGTGTCTTGCATCTTGTACCAGTGAGGTACCCCTTTCTTAGTTAGGTAAGCACTAAGAGTGAAGAGTTAGGTATTAGTATAGCCAAGTCAAGTTAGGTTAGAACTTGAGAGTGGAAGGATTGTGTCAATCCTGTGGAATTGGTGTATGTAATACTTTAACTATAGTGGAAATTCCACCACTGTTGTGGTGGAGACTGGATATAGGTTGCATTGCACAAGGCAACTGAACCAGGATACATGATGGTGTCAACTTTTGTCTTCCCTTCTCTGATCTGTTTTCTGATATTCATGAGATAAAATGAAATTGTCTCATAAATTTTTCGTTGCTGAGTTCAAACAGATTTAAATTGAAAGCTTGTAATTAAAGGGGTATTTCATTAAAGTAAAAGAAGGTCATAGATTCAACTCCCCATTCTCTAACTGAAGGCCAGTCAAACAACAGGCCTCCCTTTTTCAACCGGAAGAACTATGCTTACTGGAAAGAGAGGATGCGGATCTTCATCCAATCCATTGACTACAACATATGGAAGATTATTGTGAGCGGGCCCAAAATTTCAACAAAACAAGCGCTGATGGAGTGGTGACTTCAAAAGAAGAAACTGAATGAAATGATGACGACAAGAAGAAAGTGGAGCTGAATGCTAAAGCCATCAACCTTCTTCACTGTGCTATCAGTTTTCAAGAGTACTGAAAGGTGTCTAGACGCAAGACAGCCAAAGAAATCTGGGAGAAACTCCAGGTTACACACGAAGGCACTAAATAGGTCAAAGAAACGAGGATTGATATACTGCAAAAAGAATATGAGATGTTTGATAAACCCCATTTGGAGGGTTTATCTTGTGTTCAATTTAGAGGATTTTATCGCCTTCTCCCACATTTATCTAATGAAATAGCATGGTTTTATAACTTCTCCTTTAATTGTGCTTAAGAGTGAAAACATGCTTTTAGGACTTAAAATAGCTAAATTTAATTCACCTTGATTCTATTAGATGCGTTGATATGTTTGTTAAGTGATTTCAGATTTAGGAGGAAAAGATTGGATCAAGGGAATGAAGAAAAAGTATGTAAAAATGGAGAACTCATGAAGAAATGAAGGAATCGCAAAAGATGTCAAGCCGACCTCTTTGCACTTAATCAATCATAACTTAAGCTACAGAGGTCCAAATGATGCGGTTTCAGTTGCGTTGGAAAGCTAACATCCGGGGCTTCAAAATGATATAAGATTTTCCATAGTTGCATTGTGTTTAGGGGCACGCACGTGCACTGTATGCGTACGTGCCGATGGTGCACATGATTCACTTAATGCAACTCGTGGCCGGCGATTTTAGAAGCCTTGTGGGCCCAATCCAACTCATTTTTTATGCTATTTAACTCAAGGATTGATAAAGGATGAGGCATCTAGTCAATTAGGGAGTTTTATTTTAGTTTTATCAAGCTTTAGTTAGTTTCTAGAGAGAGAAGCTCTCTCTTCTCTCTAGAATTAGGAGTAGGTTAGATCTAGATTAGAAATTCTTAGATCTAGGTTAATTTCAAGCTTTGATTTACTTTTTCTTTTGTAATTCTTCTTCTTCTACCTTTCTTCTCTCTAGTTTTGCATTTAATTCCTGTAATTCTCTACTTTTATGGTCATGCACTTTTGTTTCTTCTATTTCTCTTTAATACAATTTATGATTCATATTCCTTTATTATTCAATTGAATTATTGTTGTTTAATTCTTTGCATTTGAGTAGTGTAGATTTACATTCCTTGCAATTTTACTATGCTTTCATTTTGTGCCTTCCAAGTGTTTGATGAAATGCTTGGAAGGATGTTATAGTAGATTTTAGTGCTCTTGGCTTGGAAAGGTAACTTAAGAACTCTTGAGTTACTAATGTCCAAGTGATTGACGATTGGGAGCCATTAACTCTAGATCTCACTAATTGATTTGGTGGAGAACTAGGACTTATGGACTTGGATTGATATAGCTCACTTGACTTTCCTCTACTATTAGTTAGGAAATGACTTAGTGGGATTGATTCTTGCCAATTCTCATGTTGTGGTTAGTGATTAGGATAGAGATCTTTGACCACCAAACCTTGCCAAGACCTTTGTAGCTATTAGTTTACTTCCTTGCCATTTATATTTCTTGCCTATTATCTCAAAAATCCCAAAACATACCTCATAACCAATAACAAGACACTTTATTGCAACTCCTAGGGAGAACGACCTGAGGTTTAAATACTTTGGTTTATAGATTTTAGGGGTTTGTACTAGTGACAAACATATTTTTGTATGAAAGGATTATTGTTGGTTTAGAAACTATACTTCGACGAGATTTCAATTGTGAATTCTAAACCGTCAATTTTCTAATCATCAAAATGGCGCCGTTGACGGGGAATTGCAATGGTGTTGTGTTATTGGTTATTGTATATATGTGAATATTGTGAATATGTTTGCCTTTTGCTTCTTTGTTAGTTTTTGCTAGTTGTAAGATTTAATTTTCTTACTTCTTATTTGATTTTGTTTTCATTTTCTCTTGCTATCATGAATTCTCACTTTGGCTATGAGTTTGGTTCTCACTATGTTGTAGGAAATGAGGACTTCAATGAGGATGTGTATCAAGGATGGGACAATCAAGGGTGGGAGGAGCCATATGCACATGATCAATTTTCATGGCAACAACCTCCACTAATACACTATGAAGAAGAGCCATTCTTTTATGCATATCAATCTAATGGCTATGGTGAATCTCCTTGTGATTTTCAAGAACCACCACCATATGCCTATGAGCTATATCCTCAACATAGCCATCTACCACACTCACAAGTCTTTTTTCACCAAACACCTCCATATGACCTTGACCCATATCCACCATACCAACCACCTTTTGAACCATATGAGCCACACATGAAACCACCATTCCAATATCGATTCTCCCAAGAGCCACCTCAATATACACCACCACATCCTTACCAAGAAGAACCACCTTCCTATTATGAACCCATTCTCCAAGACATTGAACCCTCCTATCCACCCCAAGCCTCAATGGATGAAATCCTTAGCCTTATACTTCAAGGGCAAGGATAAATGCAAAAGGAGACACTAGAATTTGTGGCTACCTTGACCAAGGTAGTAAGCACCTTAACCTCCCAATATTTGAGCATTCAAAGCACTCCCATGGTCACATGTGGAGAATCAATTGAAGAGCAAAGCATGAAGAAGAGATTGAAAACTCCGATGGAGAAGGAGGAAGGCCACTTTGTGTTAGAACAATTGGAGGAGCCTATGATCATTGAAGAAGAGGAAGAAGTGGTTGAAGACCTAAGAGATGCAGAACCTCCTTGGGAACCTAGAATTGAAGAGAACCTCTCCAAGAAGATTGAATTTGATGTTGAGGAGGAGAGTGCACAACCTCCAAAACAATTTTTGAATGAAGACTTGGAGGGAATGAAGCAAGAATTGAGCTCCCTTGGTGATGAAGATCATGCATCCAATCTTCTTGGTGGTGAATCCTTTGAGTTTGAAGAACCTTCTCCCAATGAGATAGAAGGCAATGTGGAGGTAGATTTTTCTCATATCCTATTTATGATTTGAGTGATGGAGAAGAGTTAAATGAAATTGATGAACAAAGGATTGAAAGTGAAGAAGTTTGTCAAGTGGTGGAGGTAACCAAGGAAGAACACAAGGGAGTAAAGCTTGCTAGCACATTGGAGATACCTCTTCCCAAGCTACCACCATCTATTCTTTCATTCAAGTGGGTAAATTCCTTATACTCAAGCTTTATTATTCCCCTTGAATATTGTTTGCTTGAGACGGATGATCAACTTAGACATATTTGTGGCTTTAAGAGCAAAAGGGAGATGGTTAGTGGTTGGAAATATCATTCTAAGCTCATGATGGTTGCACATTCAAGGTTGAATAGTAATGGTTGGTGTAGAACCCAATTGCAAGGGTCTAGGAAGTTGTTTGGGGGCTTCTTTGAGAATTCTAAGGTCATGCCACCCAATTGGAATCATGATGATCAATTTGAAGATGGGTGTCAAAACAAAGTGTGGGATCCCATATCGCACAAGGAGAATCAATTTTGGGAGCCCTTGGCTTGTGAAGAACTCCATCAAGGCTTGGAGGCATTACCTTTGAAGAATAGAGCTTATTGGAGAACCAAGCATTGGTGGGAGTTCCAAGAAGAATTTAAGCACAAGCCACCTTGAGAGGAGCTTCCCATAAGTCCAACTTAAGGACAATAAACAAAAGTGCTAGGTGGGAGACACCCCACCATGGTAAGCTCTTTTCATTTTTCTCTTTTGTAAATATTAGTAGAATAGGTTTGATTTCATGTTTTGTTTTGTTTGTTGAGTTTATTTGGTAGTTTAGTATGTCAAATAAGGTTTTAAGGTGTTTTGGTAGCTGTTCGGATGTTTGGAAGGCTTGATTTGGTGCAAGAACTTGAAAAAAATTTTGAAAAATAGAGCACCATCCACGCGTACGCGCACTTCATGCGTACGCGTGCATCAAGCATTTTCGACCATCCACGCGCACGCGTACATGGCGCGTACGCATGGATGCAAAAATTCCACCCCCAGCCAAAAACCCGAGAGTTAGGCATGCACTGTGTGAACATTGGGCCTAAGGCACAAACCAACCCGCGCGTACGCGCACCTGGCGCGTACGCGTCCATAAAGCTAAATGCGCAATGCACGCACACGCACGCTGTGCGCGCGCGCGTCGATAGCGCCACCTGCCCTCCTGGTACATATTCCAGAGAGTTGGGTCAACCTTGGGCTGACACTGTGCCCTGCACCTAATCCCACCCACGCGTGCGCGCACCTGGCGTGTACGCGCCTTTCGGCCAAACTGCGCATCAGCGCGTAAGCGTGCATGATGCGTCCGCACTGGTAAAAAAAAAAGATTTTTTTATCCTCTTCCATTTTCTTTTGTCCATTACATTCGCATACTTTTATTCTTTTCATTTTCATTTTGTTTTTATAGCCTGTTTTTACTTTATTTTTTTGAGTTTCTTATTTTAATAATGGTGTTGCATCTTCCTACTCAATTGTTGAGAATTTCTTGCATTATTTTGGTGCCTTTTGACTTGTTTGATATTATTGGGTGATGAAACTTCTAAAATCAATGCTCAATATTTTAAGACTCTTGGGTCTTTGTGCATTGATCTGCCCTCATATTGTCTTTCATGACCCACTCCTTCTTGTTCGAACTTGATGCTTTTGAGTGCTCTTCATGCTTTGACTTTACTCTTGCATCAAGCTTAATGATATGTCTTAGCTTACATTATTTTTCTCACTCACATGTTGTAGCTACCATGTTGTGGGAACCTTACTCTTATTTGGCATTAGCCCCCGCCTATGTTTTACTTGCTTTGCTATCTTTGTTGTAGGCTTAATTTTCTTTCTTTTTCGCTCCTTTTAGGTTGGCCACCAAAAGAGGAAACGGAAAAGTTTCTAAATGGGGGCGATAAACAAGTCATCCGCACAACCCTTTGAAGAAGCTCATCAATTGTAGCACCCCGTCCACCTTGCTCTTTGTTGCATGCGCCGAGGACAGTGCAATCTTCAAGTGTGGGGAGGTCATCCGACCGATCTCCATGGGTAACAATTTCCTTTTTCAACACCAGTGTTAGTTAGTTGTTGCATTGCATGTTAGGTTGCATGTTAGTTAGAATTTGTACATATTTTTACCACTTCTTTCTTATTAGGACTACTTGGTTAGAGTGATGATTTCTTTTCCAAGAAACTGTTTTAGGCCAACCTACCAATTTGAAAATTTTTTTTGTTGAACTTGCTTGAAAGAATATATTTTAGAACATGGTTTTTGAGCTAAGAACACAAGCTTGTGAGATTTGAGCCTAATGGTGTGGTTACATCTTATAACCACTTATTTTTCTTCTTGTGTGCAATTGTTCTCTTTTTATGATTGTAATCTTTGATTTGTTTGATTCTTTATGTCCATTATTTTGTGTATTCATGCACTTATATGATTGAGGCCATCATTTCATCTAGCTCACTTTCCCAAATAGCTAGAAGTGTCAATTTAGCCCAAACCTTAGGGCCAACCCTCAACCCTCCAAAAAATTCTAGCCCACAGCCCTAAAATTTATAAAATGATATTTTGTAAGCCCAACCCTAATTAAGCCCTCCCAACAAAAAAGCAAAACAGGGCTGGCCCTATAAGCCCTACAAGCCCCAAATCTAATCTTCTCCTCCCTGAGACCTTGACCTGAGATTTTAGGCTGAGAACTACTTGCATTGAAAGAGTGAAACTGTGAAAGGATTTGCCTTGAAATGGTGAAACTGTGAAAGGATCTGCGTTCTACCTGTGAAATCCGTGGCTATTTCTCCTCCCTCACGCGGAATCAGAGGTGGGTTTCTTTGTTTTCTGTCCCGCTCTGAGTTTTTTCTTTGTTTGTTTGCAATTGCATCACCCATTTTAATTCTGTTGACTGTTGTTAATAAACTGAGGTGGGTGATTTCAAAATGGTTGGACTATGAATTGTGGACTGTGAACTATGAACTTGTTTTCAATTTTTTCCCAAAAGGAGATTATGGAATTGAGAATCAAAGTTGAGTTTTAGTTACCATTTTTCAATAATCTGCTATTTGATTCCTACATAAGCAATTGTTCTGCTTTTAAACTTGTTTAATGTGATTTTGGTATTGTTGCTTAGCATGATTAACTGTTGGATTATTTAGCTTCTGTCTATTCCATATTTTCTTTCTATGCTGATTTTGATTAATTATCTTCATATTTGGATGAGTTTCATGAGAATGGTAATGGCATAATAATTTATTTTTACTATTTTACTTACAAGTTACAATTTTACAATTCTTATATTACTAGTTTGGAGACATATTATGTATAACAGTAGCAACTGTTTTCCTTGTTTCTTATACATACTCTTGGAAAAGATACTTAGAGATAAAGGAAGAAAAAGTGAACATTGTTGTATTGCTGATTTTAGATAAAAACCATGGTGTCTGGTATTCTGTTACAGGATGACATGTACCACCATCTTCTTCAACTTATTGGATCAGATGTCTGATTTCTTTTTCACTTGTCTTTTGTCTATTTTCCACCACTTATTCCATATGTGACTTTCTTTAAGATTCTATATTCATTTATTTAATTAAAGGCTTCTTGGTCTAAATTTAAGAAATAACTTTATCTTTTTAACAAAAAAATAAAAGGGCAGCTGATCACAAAGTTATATTGTTAAAGAATTCCGAGGTTTTCTATTATGACATCTTTTGATTTTAAATTATAAGAACTTTGTGATTTGATGCTTATGTAGTGTAGACTGTAGACTGATTTTGCAGTCTATGATTTTGTTGGTGTGAAACTAAGATTATACTTTTGATCTCCTAAGGACCTTGTGTAGAGCGAATTTAGTTGTGTTTATTTCAAAACTGTATGTGAAAGAACTTATTGATTGCGTGTCTTTTTCGCAGTGCAGTTTCCTGGTGTGGAAAACTGAATGCTATAGCTTGTGCCTCTGAAACATATGCTAGAATTCCCAGGTTAGTGTACACTTGTTATCCAGTGCCTGTGTTTCTCACCTTATCTTTGATTATGTACTAAATGTTCTATTGCCAACATGTCTATTAGTTTGGATAACTGATAATCTTCTGTAATGTCTCTTGCTTTTTCTGGTTTTTTGTTTTCATAGCTCAACTGCAAATCCCACCACTTTGGATCCCTATACATATTGTGATCCCAGAGAGGCCTACTGAATGCAGTATTCGATGTCCTAGTAGGTATTTTAATTTCATTACTTCCTTTCAATTGAACTGCTTTATTTTCTTTCTATATTTTCATCTATATGTCTATGAGAATTTGATCAGTTACACTATATACATTCCGCAGATTCTCCTCATGATTCTGTACAGTTTATTGAGTGGTCCCCTACTTCTTATCTCCGTGCATTATTGATAGCTAATTTTCATGGGAGGGTAACTATTTGGACTCAACCATCTCAAGTAAGTGAGGGTTACATAAGTGGGTACTGCAATAAAAATTTATAGCACAACTTAGTAGTTTTAGTATAATAATATAGTTAGAAGTTCTCTGCCATGAGTTTCCCTATGACCATAGATTTCGTTAACATTTTCTATTCAGCTTCCTGTATGATTGAGCAGATTATCAAAATCTTTGGATGAAAAGGAGATTTGACTATATGTTATAGATTAGTCCTAGGAGGCTAATTTAATTAATTGACTTGATACTTGTGTCTGCTGGTGGGATGATACTTTTTTTCGGCCTATGTTTCAGCTTCTCTTGCTTTTCCATTCCTAATAAGTTTTATGTGTGTTGTTGAAATAGAGAATGTAAAAAAAAAAAAGAGAATTAGATAACCCATGGGTTGGCCCTAGGGCTTTTGGCCCATGAGGGCTTTTGGCCCTGAGGGCTTTTTAAAAATTTGACCCTATTAGTTAAAGGGCTTTTTATTCTTCTGGCCCTATAAAGTAGGGCCAAAGTCCTATAGGGCCAAACATATTGACACCAATACAAATAGCCCTACCTTTTATCTTCCTTTGTTAGCCAACTTTGAGCCTACGCTTAACCTACTTGTTCTTAATTTAGCACACTTCAAGCCTTGAAGCGGAAAATAATAAATGTCCTTATTTGGATCTTTGATTAGCTTAGGCTAGTGTGTGTGTATCATTCAAGTGTGGGAACCTTGGGACATTGGTTGAATAAAAGGGTAGTTTGTATTTTGTTATAAATATTGGAAATTGGGTACATGCTCATGTGTTAATTAAATGTAAAACCATATGCATTGATACTTTTGTATATACTTTATTGCAAAAAGATAAAAAATGAGAAAATAAAAAGAAAAAAAAGAAAAAATACATGTAGTTATCAAAAGAAAAAGAAAAAAATAGAAAGAAAAAGAAAAGAAAAGCAATAAAAAGGGGACAAAATGCCCCAAGTGAAGCTCAATAATAATCAATGTATATGTGTTGTGATCAAAGAAAAAAAATTGCATGAGTATGTGAAAAAGTGAAGAATGGGTAGGTAGGTTTGTTTAGAATTGTATAGGTTGCTATATAGGTTAGGTGGGAAGTTTAAGGTGATCAAAGATTCAAATTTCAAGCCCACTTGACCAAATATGTATCCTTACCTTGACCCTAGCCCCATTACAACCTATGAAAAGTCCTCATGATAGTTGTATGCATGCATGAAATAAATGTTGAATGTTAGATGAAAAACAAATCTTGGAAAGCATGATTAGGGGAGAATTGAGAGAATCGACCCTACACACTTGAGCGACTAGAGTGCAAACACTTCCGGTGAGGGTTCGATGCTCAATTCCTTGTTCCCAACTTTCATGAGCTTTCTTCTTGCAAGTCTACTTGAACTTCATTTTTATACTTGAATTGGTAAGATTTATGAATCATTATATGACCTTAGCCCTACCCATTTATACATGCTCTTGGAGGATTGATTTATTTTTAACCAAGTAGGTAGAATCATTTTGCATTTAGTTGCATTCATATAGATAGATGCATTTAGGTTATTTGCATTGAATAAATATTCATACCCCTTGCTTCATTCCTGGTTCAAGCATGAAGACATACTTGGTTTAAGTGTGGGGAGGTTGATAAACCCCATTTGGAGGGTTTATCTTGTGTTGAATTTAGAGGATTTTATCACATTCTCCCACATTTATCCAATGAAATAGCATGGTTTTATAACTTCTCCTTTAATTGTGCTTAAGAGTGAAAACATACTTTTAGGACTTAAAATAGCTAAATTTAATTCACCTTGATTCCATTAGATGCCTTGATATGTTTGTTAAGTGATTTCAGATTTAGGAGGCAAAGATTGGATCAAGGGAATGAAGGAAAAGCATGTAAAAATGGAGAACTCATGAAGAAATGAAGGAATCGCAAAAGCTATCAAGCCAACCTCTTTGCACTTAATCAACCATAACTTGAGCTACAGAGGTCCAAATGATGCGGTTCTAGTTGCGTTGGAAAGCTAACATCTAGGGCTTCGAAATGATATAAGATTTGCCATAGTTGCATTGCGTTTAGAGGTGCGCACGTGCACTATACGCGTACGTGCCGATGGTTACACATGATTCACTTAATGCAACTTGTGGCCAGCGATTTTAGAAGCCTTGTGGGCCCAATCCAACTCATTTCTGATGCTATTTAACCCAAGGATTGAAGAGGGATGAGGCATCTAGTCAATTAGGGAGTTTTATTTTAGTTTTATCATGCTTTAGTTAGTTTCTAGAGAGAGAAGTTCTCTCTTCTCTCTAGAATTAGGAGTAGGTTAGATCTAGATTAGGAATTCTTAGATCTAGGTTAATTTCATGCTTTGATTTATTTTTCCTTTTGTAATTCTTCTTCTTCTACCTTTCTTCTCTCTAGTTTTGCATTTAATTCTTGTAATTCTCTACTTTTATGTTCATGCACTTTTGTTTCTTGTATTTCTCTTTAATGCAATTTATGATTCATGTTCCTTTATTGTTCAATTGAATTGTTGTTGTTTAATTCTTTGCATTTGAGTAGTGTAGATTTACATTTCTTGCAATTTTACTATGCTTTTCTTTTGTGCCTTCCAAGTATTTGATGAAATACTTGGAAGGATGTTAGAGTAGATTTTAGTGCTCTTGGCTTGGGAATGTAACTTAGGAACTCTTGAGTTACTAATGTCCAAGTGATTAACGATTGGGAGCCATTAACTCTAGATCTCACTAATTGATTTGGTGGAGAACTAGGACTTATGGACTTGGATTGATATAACTCACTTGACTTTCCTCTACTATTAGTTAGGGGATGACTTAGTGGGATTGATCCTTGCCAATTCTCATGTTGTGGTTAGTGATTAGGATAGAGATCCTTGACCACCAAACCTTGCCAAGACCTTTGTAGCTATTAGTTTACTTCCTTGCCATTTATATTTCTTGCCTATTATCTCAAAAACCCCAAAACATACCTTATAACCAATAACAAGACACTTTATTGCAACTCCTAGGGAGAACGATCCGAGGTTTAAATACTTCGGTTTATAGATTTTAGGGGTTTGCACTAGTGACAAACAAATTTTTATATGAAAGGATTATTGTTGGTTTAGAAACTATACTTCGACGAGATTTTAATTGTGAATTCTAAACCGTCAATTTTCCAATCATCAATGTTTAACATGAAGGATGGAGAAAGTATTAATGAAATGTTTGAGAGATTCTCAATCATAATCAACAACCTCGATGCTATGGGTACAACCTACTCAGAACAAACCCTAGTGAGAAAACTCCTTAGAAGCCTCACAAAGAAATGGAAAACAACAGCCACTGTCCTAGCCGAGAGTAATAATCTAAGTCCCATAACCTATGATGAGCTGAGAGGAAAATTCCTTGCCTATGAAGCCACACACACAAAGCCGAACTCAAAGAAAAAGGGAATTGCCCTTAAGTCAAAAATAGAATTAAAAGAGAGTGAGTCTAGTGATGGTTTTTCAAATGATGAACTTGTGTTTTTTGCTAGGAGACTCAGAATGATAATGAGGAACAGAGACAAGTACAAATGGTTAAGCTCAAAGGAGTACAAAAAGAACATGAGCAAGGTAACTTGTCACCACTGTAAGGAAGCTGGACATCTCAAGTACAACTGTCTAAAACTCAATAAGGAGGACAAATGGAAGAAAGAAAAGAAGAGAGTGCTCATAGCATCTTGGGAAGATCTTGAGAATGATTTGGATGAGGAAGAAAACTCCGAAAGTGAAGATAAAATCTGCTTCATGGCTGGTGATGATCAACTTGATGAGGTAAATTATTATGACTTGTCCATAGATGATTTACATGTTATAATTGATGATCTCACACTAAATTCTGCAAAACTGTTGGAAAAATATACTAAATGTAAATCTGAAAAAAAAATGTTGAAAGCTGAAAATGAGTTTTTGAAAGAAAAGGTGAAGGAAAGCACATTGTGGACCCTTCTCAAGAGCTTATTGCTAAAAATGAAAGATTAAATGAAATGATTAAAAAATTGAATGGTGATTTAGCAAAATTTGCTCAAAGTTCTAGCAACTTGGACAAATTACTTGCAAATCAAAGACCATTGTTTGAAAAATCTGGTTTAGGATATGTGATAAAGGATGATGCAGTTTTTGATAACTCCTCCACAAAATTCATAGCCTCTTCTTCAAAAACAAAACCTACTATCAGCAAATCTGGTTTGGGATTTATTCCTACCTATGAAGAAGATTTTGAAAACTCTTATTTTGAGGAAACTGAATCATCTTCAAGAACTGAACCTGTATCAAACAAATCGGGTCTAGGCTATATTTTAACCAATGAGGTTATTTTCAAAAATCCATCTTTTAACAATAGAACCTCTTCTTCAAAAGGCCCAAATGTGTTCAAAGATTCTGGTTTGAATGCTTTTGCAAAAAGGAATAATCACAACAAAAGGTATTTTGTCAAAAGAAATGCACCTCTTCCAAAAACCAGAAAATCTCAGTCCTTTAATCATTTCCAACATCATAACTCACGTCAATTTTAGCAACAAGCATCAAGAAATCATTGTTTTAATTGTAAGAAATTTGATCACTCATACTCACAATGCTTCATTAAAAAAAGAATAGTAGGAAGCCAAATTTACAATGTTGTCTGTGATTTCAATGCACTTGGACAACCAAGGTGGATTAACTTCAAAGGATCCAAATTAATTTGGATACCTAAGGTTACTTGAAGTTTTAATGCAGAGTTGCCTAGCATCCAAGAACAAAAAGGATATGTGGTACTTGGATAGTGGATGCTCAAGGCACATGACTGGAAGGTCAACCTTCTTCATCAAACTCAACAAGTATGATGGAGGTTTTGTGACCTTTGGAGATGATGGAAAAGGTAAAATTGTGGCTGTTGGAAAAGTAGGTAATGATCACTCTACTTTCATTGATGATGTCTTTTTGGTAAATGGCTTCAGGCATAATCTTTTGAGTATAAGTCAATTGTGTGATTTGGGTTATTTAGTGATTTTTAAAAGATTGGAATGCTGTGTTATAAATGAAAAGACTAATGAAGTGTTGTTTATTGCTAAGCATTGTAATAATGTGTATGGAGTTATCCTTGATGAACTAAAGGATCAAAATGTAGCTTGTTTTTATTCTAAAGAATCTGAAAAGTGGCTATGGCACAAGAGATTGGGTCATGCAAGTATGTTTCAAATAAACAAACTTGTCAAGAAAGGATTAGTAAGAGGTCTTCCTTTAATAAATTTTGACAAAGACATCACTTGTGATGCTTGCCATATGGGAAAACAAACAAAGAGTTCATTTAAATCAAAGGAAGACATCTCTACTAAAAGACCACTTGAATTGCTACATATTGATTTATTTGGTACAACAAGAACTCAAAGCTTAGGTGATAAGCATTATGGTTTAGTAATTGTGGATGACTACTCTAGGTTTGGTTGGGTTTTATTTCTTGCACACAAAATGAAATCTTTTTGGCCTTTGAAATTTTTAGCAAGAAAGTTCAAAATGAAAAGGATTTAAAGATCTCTTCTATAAGAAGTGATCATGGAACTGAATTTGAAAACCAATTATTTGAATCCTTTTGTGAGAAATTTGGAATATCTCATAACTTCTCTTGTCCAAGGATACCACAACAAAATGGTGTCGTGAAAAGAAGAAATAGAAGTACAAGAGCCATGCTTTGTGAGAGTAATGTTCCAAAATTCCTTTGGGCTGAAGTGGTTAACACAGCTTGCCACATTTTGAATAGAACTATCATAAGAAAATTTTTGAAGAAAACACCTTCTGAACTTTGGAAAGGTCACCCACCTAATTTAAATTACTTGCATATCTTTGGATGCAAATGTTTTGTTCTAAATAACAAAGATAATTTGGGAAAATTTGATCCAAAGGCATATGAGTGTTTATTTGTAGGATATTCCACAACTAGTAAAGCTTATAGAGTTTATCATCAAGATGCTAGAATAATTGAGGAGTCCATACATGTTACACTTTGTGATACTAACTTGGTTCAAAGTATTCTGGAAGATTGTGATGTAGGAAATCAGGCTCAAAAGGATGATGAAAAAGCCCAAAATCATGAAAGTGAAAATTCTGAACAAACTGAATCAGAACCTGCAGCTACTGAAAATCCAACACGAGACAATTCTGTTTTGTCTCATGAATCTGGAGAAAATACTGAAACCACCAGCTCCTTAAATCCCTCAGTGACCGAATCTGCTTTTAAGTCCACAAGACCTCGTGAATGGAGATTCTTGAAGAACTATTCCTAGAAGTTTGTCATTGGGGATATATCACAAGGTGTCAAAACTCGTTCCTCCACTAGAAAAGCAAATGAAGAAACAAGCATTGCTTTTTTCTCTTAAATGGAGCCTCAAAATGTCAAGGAAGCCCTTGATGACCCTTCTTGGGTAAAGGCAATAGAGAATGAGCTTCATGAGTTTGAAAAGAATCAAGTGTGGACATTAGTTCCAAAGCCTAGTGGAAAGAAAGTGACCGGCACTAAGTGGATATTTCGGAACAAGCTTGGTGAAGATGGAAGCATTGCTAGAAATAAAGCAAGATTGGTGGTACAAGGATGTGACCAAGAAGAGGAAATAGACTTTAATGAATCATTTGCCCTTGTTGCCTGAATGGAAGCTATAAGACTTCTGTTAGCTTATACTGCTTATTGTGGTTTCAAATTATATCAAATGAATGTGAAATGTGCATTCTTGAATAGTGTGATAGATAGAGAAGTGTATGTGGCATAGCCACCTAGTTTTGAAAATAAGGAATTTTCTAACCATGTTTTCAAACTATCTAAAGCTCTCTATAGTTTAAGACAAGCTCCTAGAGCTTGGTATGAGAGACTTAACTCTTTTTTTTTTGAAAAATAGTTTTTAAAGAGGCACCACAGACACTACTCTATTTATCAAGAATTATAATGATTCTTTCATTCTAATCTAAATCTATGTTGATGATATTATTTTTGGATCAGCCAATGAATCCCTTTGTACTGAATTTGGAAAAACTCATGACAAGTGAATTTGACATGAGCATGATGGGTGAACTTAATTTTTTCCTTGGACTTCAAATTAAGCAAACTGAAAATCGTATTTTTATTCATCAAGAGAAGTATGCCAAGGAACTAGTTAAGAAATTTGGTATGAAAAATGACAAATCCATGGGAACTCCCATGCACCCTAATTCAAAATTAGAAAAGGGAGAAACTGAGAAAGATGTAGATGAGACTATGTATAGAGGAATGATTGGCTCTCTTATGTACTTAACTTCATCTAGACCTAATATTATGCAAAGTGTTGGAATGTGTTCTAGATTCCAATCAAAATCAAAAGAGTCACATCTTTCAGCAGTAAAGAGGATCATTAGATATGTTCATGGCACATCCAATTTTGGTTTATAGTATCCTAAGACTGATGATTTTTCTGCAGTTGGTTATTGTGATGTGGATTTTGCTGGTGATAGAGTTAATAGAAGGAGCACATCAGGCATATGTTGTTTCATTAGAAAGTCTCTAAATGTCTGGTCAAGTAAGAAGCAGTCCACAGTGGCTTTATCCACTGCAGAGGCTGAGTATATAGCTGCTTCTTCTTGTTGTTCTCAACTTATGTGGTTAAAAACACAGCTTACTGATTATAAATTAAATGCTGATAATATTCCTTTGTTGTGTGATAACATGAGTGCCATTAATATTTCAAAGAATCCAGTTTTGCACTCCAGAACTAAACATATTGAAGTGAGATTTCACTCAATAAGAGAACATGTTCAAAAAGGGGATATTAGCATTCAATTTGTTAAATCAGAAGAGCAATTAGCTGATATTTTCACTAAACCACTCGCTAAAGACAGATTTTGCATGCTTAGGACTAGTCTAGGTATTTTAAGTCATGATTCATTGTTTGAAAATTGCTGATATGTTCGTTGAAATTTTTGTCTCATAGGTTGGGATGAGACAATTCTGGGTATATGAAGAACCATCTCTCTGAACTTTGCTCTCTGGGCCTTATTGTACATGCTGAATCATCTGGGCCAACCTTAAAAAATTCAAATTCTGAGTGGTCCAATGTGTTTCCTTAAACTCAACCACCTCTGGGCCGAAAATGAGTGTTACATTATCCATGTGTTTTATTTTATTTTATTCATTTTGTCCTTTAGTCCATAGTTTTCAAATTTAAAATTACTTTCTGTTTTAATTTTCAATAAAATCAAATCACTTTTTCTTTGTGATGTTAAGTCCTTTCAAGGTCAAATCATAGATGATGCAGTTGGATGTTTCAAGAAAATTTTTTTCATGGTGCGGTTACCAACACTCCATCTTCTCCCTTCATAACTCCTTCTTTCAACCCTTCGGTTTCTTCCCACTATCTTTACTGCTTCTCTTTGTTCAAAATCAAAAACCAACTAAATGAGGAAGAAAACTGTTCTTTAAAAGCCTTCTCGTGAAAAAGTTCTCAAACTTCCAGCAAAATCAAAATCCTCCACTTGTTCACAAGACCGAACCTTTACACCTTCTCCTTCTCCTCCTACATCTCCTCCTCGCACATATCCTATGGCTCACACCAAGAATCTCTCAAGGATTCCATCTTCCTCCAAGCCAACCTCAACTCCCAACGCTCCTCACAGCGGTCCATCGAAGCCAAGCACCTCGAAAGGGAAATGCCTTGCTGCAGCCAAACAAGCCACTGAGCCAACTCAATCTAATACAAGGTCTGTTCCCAATCATCCTCAAAGAGGTAAACCACGTATCCCTCTTAAATCTGTTAGGGAACTAGACATTGATCCCTTTGCACAAAAATCACACTTCATGACCTCTCACTCAAACTATAACCCTCACAAATTTAGGTCTGCTATGAATAATGGTTTTTTTTGAAGGAGTTATTTAGTACCGTACCCTGTGTCCCACTTTTCTTGCTGATTTACCCTCTCTGAAAAAGAAAGGTTTTCCTTTTGTTGAAAATTTGAAATTTCTAGACTGACATCACCTTTTTAAAATTAAAAAGCCTATTTATCCACTGTTAGTCAGAGAGTTTTATGCCAATATGACGTAACATGAGGACAATATTCATTCTTATGTCAAGGGCTGAGACATTGTGCTAAACAATGAAACTATCAGTGATTCCTTGAAATACACTAATGTTGGGGCGTGTGCCTATGCTTCGGGTAAATGGGACAAAGGAGTTGATATCTCTTTCAGTGATGCTCTGGCTTATGTATGTGAACACGTTTCTCTGATTGATGGCATCACACCCACTCACAAGGCCCTGGGTTATAATCGTGCTCAGCTGCACCGTATAGTAAATCATATTATCCTTCCTCAGAATGGTTCATACCAAAGGGTATCTTACACTGACATTCTTGTTTTGTATGCTATTCTCACAAAAACAGAAATCTCTTTTGCTTATTTAATGGTAATATATATGTTTGATTCTGTTAGAAGTGAGAAAGATAAAGCCCTTCCTTATGGCATATTCTTAACTTGCATTTTTAAGCATTTTGGTGTTGACTTGTCAAATGAGGATTATGAAAATAGACACTCATATCTAAAAGGAGGTGGTTCAGTAAAACAGCAGAAAAAGGGACCCACTCACTCTAAAAGGGTGGTTCTAGATGATGATGATGATGAATCCGTTCCTGAGGATTCTCCTCCACCTTTCACCGAGGGTACCGCAGTCTCAACTGGACAAAAATCTGTTCTATTTGGGGTTGTTAAGGATGTGATACAAGAATTTGTCTCCTAGTCATACCATATGATTGCTATGAGCAAAGAACATAGGAAGTTAGCAAGCAAGCATGAGAACTTCCTCTGAAAATTAAGAGATCGAGTGGCTGTTTTCATGAAGTTCATTAATAATCTCCAAGAGGATGAAAATGCTGCTACTGATGCTGAAGAAGAAGCTGATTCTGAGGAGGATAGTTCAGATGTCTAGAATTATCTCATGTTACTGCTACCTTCTATTTAATTTTATCTCATAAAACTGTTGTTGTTTCTTTTGAACTTTTCTATATTTTGTTTCGGATGACTGTAAACTGTTTAAGCACTGCTGCATTTATTTTTAGTTAATTACATGTTTGGACTTTGCATTAACACTTTTTGTGCAAGATTTAAGGTGCCACTTTGAGTGTTGTTCCATCCTTGATGACAAAAGGGGGAGTAGTGGGTTAATTGAATAGTAGGCAAATTTGAATGTGAATTGAATATGCTATTGTCATGAATATTTGCTGCTGTGACATTTTTTTGTGAATTGAACTTAAAAGCTTGATGATGCTATGATCAGGTTGTGATCATCATATTTGACCTCACCTTATAAGATTTGTTGCTTGGTCATGACTTTGTTAGTCTTAATGCTCTGTTTTGTTCAATTTTGAGTAATTTTTTGAAATGGATATTTGTTAAAATTACTGATGTAATTTGTCAAAGTTTGGGCTGGATTTTTGTTGATGGTTGTGTAAAATCCCTTAGTCAAGTTGAATTGTGTGTTGTACTTTATTGTGTTCTCTATAAGAGTAATAAACAGGAAGGAAGAGAAGAGTACAAATCTAGGGAGAGCAACCCTTTTAAAGGAAAGGGGGAGCAACACAAAATCAAAGAGAAGTTCCTTAACTTTATTCAAATTCAATTCTTTTTTATTAATATTTTAATTATGTTTATCATCAAGGAGGAGATTGTTGAGTTAAAAAATTAACTAAATTAAACTGATGATGACAAATATTATTTTTAGTGGGTTAATCACCCAATTAGTTTTGATTATTTCTGATTAAGTGATGCAGGCCATAATTAGCAAACATAGCAGCAGCCCAATATGGAACAAAATGAATCTACTGGTAGGCTGTCTAAACAAAGGAAGCCCAAAGAAAACAAAGCAAGGAATTCAGTTGGGTCAATTGGATCAAAGCCAACCTAAGTCCAATGTAATTCTCTCAAGCTGATCTCTCCAAGTGCTTGCCTCCAAAGCAACGTTCATTTTTCAATTCAGACAGAACTCGGAGAAGAGAGAAAGTGCTTCGTTCCTAAGTCATTCACCAAAGAAGAAAGAGAAGGGTTAAGCAAAAAAGTTGAGGTCTAATCACCCAAATTAAACCACATCAAGCTAAGTAAGAAGCTAAAGGTGATTCATTTCCTTTTGCATACATCTTAATTTCTTCCCTCCCTCTCTAACTCTCTGCTACTTCATTTTGAGATATATTGAGAAAGTGATTTCTGAAACACACTACTGTGAATCAAAGGCCAAGAATGTTTCTTGGGGACAAAGTAGTATCTCAAGGATTTAGATGTGGGATTGTCATTGAAAACTTTTTTTCTTTGCTGTTCTGAGACATTCAGTCAAGAGAAAGAGATCTGTTTCAAAATTCTAAATTGGGGATTAATGGAAGAAAGTAAAAGGCTAAGTTGTTAGCACACAGCTCGAGAAGTTGACTTGGTAAAGAGCAACTCAGCAACATACAGGAGGTACAAAAGACAATTTTTTCATTATTCTGAAGCGAAGGAGAGAAAACCAGAGTTTGAAGTTCATGTTCTGAGATGTCTTCTCTGAGAGAGTTCATCAACTTGGACAGTTCTTTCTATCAAAGGAACATTCTGCCAGAATGAGGAATGAAATCAGAGTTAAGCAAATCTGGTTCATAGCATAGCAATAGAGGCTGTTAAAGCATCAATCTCCTTCATGTTTCATAGATTGTAATTTCATTTTCAATGTATATCTTTCTGTAATTTCTTGTGTGGTAAAAGGCTGAAAGAGAGAGCTTAAGAAAAAGCCACAGAGTGAGAAAGGCTGAGTGATATACCTGAGTGAAAAGCCTAGAATAATTTCAGATTTTTTTAGGTTGGTTTTGTGTCTTGCATCTTGTACCAGTAAGGTACCCCTTTCTTAGTTGGGTAAGCACAAATAGTGAAGAGTTAGGTATTAGCATAGCCAAGTCAAGTTAGGTTAGAACTTGAGAGTGGAAGAATTGTGTCAATCTTGTGAAATTGGTGTATGTAATACTTTAACTTTATTGGAAATTCCACTACTGTTGTGGTGGAGATTGGATGTAGGTTGCATTGCACAAGGCAACTGAACCAAGATACATGATAGTGTCAGCTTCTATCTTCCCTTCTCTATTCTATTTTCTGATATTCATGAGACAAAATGAAATTGTCTCATAAATTTTCCGCTGTTGAGTTCAAACAGATTCAGATTAAAAGCTTGTAATTAAAGGGGTATTTCATTAAAGTAAAAGAATGTCATAGATTCAACCCCCCTTTTCTAAGTCTTCTACAACCTTCAATCTACTTTCAACTCAATCAAAGAAAGGATACAAAATAATCTTTTGGGCTGGAAATGCAATGTTCTATCTAATGCAGGAAAACATGTTTTCATCATAGTGGCTGGCGAAGCTGTTCCTATTTATACACTGTCCTGTTTTAGACTTCTAGATATTCTCTTGTCTAAAATTCATAGCATGTTCACTCAGTTTTGGTGGAGGCAGCAGGGGACAGAGAGATATATGGTCTGGGTTAGTTGGGATAAGATGACCTAGAGCAAAAAAGGGGGGGGGACTTGGTTTGAAGGACCTATGTGCTCAGAACCTAGCGCTATTGGAAAAACAGTTTTAGAGACTAGCTACGCAACCTAATTCTCTATTGAGCAGAATGTTAAAGGAAAAATATTTCAGGTATAGAAATGTACTAACAACAGAAGTTGAAAGCTTACCTTCTTGGGGATGGCATAGTATTTTGGAAGGCCGCCGAGTTGTAGAGAAAGGCTTGAACTGGAAGTAGGCGCTGGCTGTGATATCAAAGTTTTTGGGGATCCCTGGCTGCCACCACCATTTCCTTTTTGCATTAATTGGACTCAATCTATCCAGCTTCAGAATCACTAAATCTTTTGGGTGAAAGACCTCACACTTAGCCTACGAACATGGCATCAGAACCTGATTCATAGCTTTTTCTCCCTGAAATTGCAAACAGAATACTGGCTATTAATCCTACAAGTGGAGAAGAAGAATTATAATGGTGCCTTAACAAGACAAACAAATATGATGTAGCATCGGAATATAATATTTCTTACCATTTCTACCATGTTGCAGTCGATTATTGCCTGGACGTAATGAGAAACCTCTAACTCTAGTCTCACCTTTGGAAACGTGCAATCTCCCATAAAATCCATCTTTTTTCTGGAAGGCATTCCACAATGCCCTACCGATGATTATCAATCTCAATGAAAGGTTTTCTTCCACAAACCCAGAATGTTCTCGCTACTATAATGGTTGTGAATCAATCAACCATTGTCTGATAACTTGTTCAGATGCAAGAAGAGTCCGCAAAAAAAAAAAAGCTCTCTGCTCAGCTTCCTGCCTTCTCAATCATGCACTCAATTTTATCAATGGTGGTTGAGGTTGAAGGAGAATATGGCGTAACAAAGAGACAGAGAAAATAAACTCAGGTTCGCAGCTCTTATTTGTTGGCAAAATTAGTTGGCTGGAACCTTTGGGTGTATGAACAGAAGAAAGTGTTGTCGAAAGAGACCTTGGAGGCAACCTTGAAGCTTTTCCACTCCTTCAGACAAAATGGAACAAGCACACTACCCTAACTTTTTGGCACTTTTTCTTTTCTTAATAACAAGTTAATGTTTAATAAACTATCACTTATGTGATTTTCTTGGAAACCCCCATTTGCTCCTTTTGCTTTTGTCCTGAATTTGGACTATTTATATTTCCTTCACTGTTGGAATAAAATATCTTGTCTTTGATAAAAAAAGAAATTCTAAAAATATAAAAATATTTTAAATAATATAATATTGTGTAAATACATAATTATTTTTCCTATTTTAAAGTATATTAATTATACTATACTACTATTGTATGAATGGACAATTATTTTTTATTAATTACGTAAAGTTAATGTTAAGAAACATTAATATGAAAAGAAACTAGCATTTAAAAGTAAACTATCGTATATTATTATTGTTATACACAAATCATGCATAATTGAAGGTTGACAAAGCAAAAAGAAAATGTACGAAGATGCAGACCCAAAAATTTAAAAAAGGGGTGTAATAAAATTTTAAAATAATTTTTAGCTTTTAGAATATTAGGGAGTTACCGGGTGTTAGAAAATTGAGTATGGTGAAAGAAATAAAAAAGAGGCAAAAACTAAATATGTTAGATTTGGTTGAATCTAAGATGCAAGTTGTGATTAAGTTTGATGTAGTACGTATTTGGGGGACCGATGTGTGGGGTGGGAGTATGTAAGTTCGGAAGGCAAGTCTGGAGTCTGTTGTTAATGTGGGATGACATGCTGTTTAAAATGAATAACTGTTACAAAGAGGAGAGATGGTTATGTGTTGAAGGAGTCCTATTAAAAGAGTTCAATTGTACTTTTTGTTTGGTATGTGGTGCTTATACTAGAGTGGAGAAACTTACTATTTAGGAGGAATTGAGCTATATAACTGGTTTATGTCAAGTTCAGATATGTCACATGGGTAACTTTAATGAGGTTATACAGGTTGAAGAGGGGAAAGGACAGGACAGGTTAACAGCGTCGGCAGAAGATTTTAAGATTTGGATACAAGATATGTAGTTAGTAGACTTACCGTTGAATGATCGAAAATTACATGGTTCAGAGGCCCTTCTTGTAGTCGTATTAATAGAGTTCTATTGAGTGTAGAATGGATTGAGGAGTTCCCAGAGATTCGATTAAAAGGTGGACGAGAAGTTTGTCAGATCACTACCCAATTATAGTTGAGGATTCCAAATTCAGAGGTGGACTACATCCTTTTCGGAGCTTAGATTCTTGGTTTACACATGAGGGTTTCCTAAGAATGGTCAGAGAGGAATAGAGGAATCTTGGTGAGGTGCAGTTCACAAATAAGCTGAAGGCTCTAACATTTTCTTTAGGAAGATGGCATAAGGACAATTTTAGTGATGTGGACAAGAAAATTTAGTGATTTAAAGAGGAGATCAAGAAGATAGATAAGATGGCTGGCAATGGAGTTTATGATGGTACAATAGAGGCTAGAAAAAAGGCTCTAGTAAGCTGTTGCAAACGGTGGTATGTGAGGAAAGAAATACACTGGAAGCCAATGTCGCGATCTAGGCATGCGAATGATATGGATAAAAATACTAGGTGCTTCCATAACTTGGCGTCGGCATAAAGGAGGAACAATAGAATTGATGCATTGGTAATTAATGGAAGGTTGATAAGAAATTAAGCTCGGATCAAAATTGCTATCAAAGAGTTTGATAAGGATTTGTATCATCAGGAGAGATCACCGGTTGTGGGATTTAGGGACGGATTAGTAAATCGAATTGATGAAGAAGAGTTTGTAGCATTGGAGAGAATGCGATGTTTGAGAGGCGGTTTGAGATTGTGAATCATCTAAGGCTCCGGTAAGTGATGAGTATAACATGAATTTCATTAAAAAGTGCTAGGATGAGATTGGTGCAAAGTTCACGACAGCTGTGTTAAAATTCTTTCAGTCATCAAGGTTTTCTTCTTATTCGAATATTACGTGGGTAACTCTAGCACCTAAGTTTATTGGAGCCAAGAAGATTAAGGACCTTCGGCCGATTAGCATAGTAGATTGTGTATATAAAGTAATCTCTAAAGTGATGGTCAGAAAGATGAGATCAGTGATGCCAAGTCTAGTAGGGGAGACTCAGAGCATATTTGTCAAGGGTCAAAAAATACATGATAGGATACTTATTGCATGCAAAATAGTGCAATGATTAAAGATGAAAAAGAAGAAAGCAGCGATCATTAAATTAGACTTTCAGAAGGCTTACGATCAGGTAAAATGGAGCTTTATGGATATTGTATTACAGAAGATGGGCTTTGGTTGGAGGTGGAGGAAATGGCTAAAAGAGTGTGTTAGTACAACTTCTATGTCAGTTCTGATAAATGGCTCACCATATAAACCTTTTAAGATGGAAAGGGGTTTGAGACAAGGTAATCTACTGTCTCCATTTTTGTTTGTTCTTGTGGTTGATGTTCTGCATAATATGGTGGGGGAGACAGTCAGAAACAGACGTATTTCACCTTTGTTGGTTGGCAAAGATAATATAGAGTTGTCACATCTCCAATTTGCATATGACACTATATTATTCTGTCCACCGGAGGAGGAGACCATCATAAACTATGCCAGGTTGCTAAGATGTTTTGAGGTGATGTCGGGGTTAAGTATCAACTTCGATAAATCTAGTTTGATATCGATCAATTGTAAATAGCAGTGGACTTACAACATGTGCAACTTATTGGGATATAAGGAGGCTAACCTTCCAGTCAGATATCTTGGCATTTCTTTAGGAGCGAACCCAAGGCTGGTCAAGACTTGAAAACCGATAATTGATAACGTGGAGGAGAAGCTTAGCATATGGAAGGCAAAAGTGCTCAATAAAACGGGTAAGTTAGTCCTTATTAAATCTGTGTTGAATAGCTTGCAGGTGTACTATTTGTGCCTGTATTAGATGCCGAAGGAAGTGGAAGAAAAGTTGATTTCGTTGCAAAAAAAAAATTCTATGAGCAAGGAGGAAGGTAGAAATGGTTTGGCACTGGTTAAGTGGACAGTAGTTCAGGGTCCTAAAAAGTTGGGTAGGTGGGGGGTTGGTGATGCAGTGGTTAGGAACGCAACTCTCCTCTTCAAGTGGTGGTGGTGTTTTTCAAAATAGGAGTGTCCATTATGGAATAAGGTTGTATGCTTTTGTTATAACTTGAACCCCAATACAATGTTATAATCTCAGACATTGCCTAGTAAAGGGGGTCCATGGAAGGATATCTGTCAGTTGCAATTCAAGGATCGTAATGCGAGAGATAAAATAATTGCTGGGTTGACCATGGAGATGGATAATGGAAAGAGGACTCGCTTCTAGGAAGATGTTTAGTTACAAAGTGGTTTGCTAAAGATGAGTTTTTCGAGGCTTTTATCTATTTCAAACCAAAGAGGATCTATCATAGGGGATTGTGAATTTTGGGATAGGTTAGAGTGAATTTGAAACTTCCAGTGGAGGCGAGATTTATACCAATAGGAGTTGGCATTAGTGGATCAACTACATGAGACTTTAAGGCTTGTAAAGCTATCATATGATACACAAGATAGAGTTGCATGGAAGTTTGACAAGGAAGGCATTTTTTCAACTAACTCTTTTATGCATGTGGTGCAGTCAGAAACACTCTCGGAGGATATCACCAGCTATAGTTTCACCAGAACAATATGAAAAGGTTTGGTTCTGCCATGAATAAAGTTATTTATTTGGTTTGTTTTGATAGAAAGAGTAAATACTAAAGAAAGATTGCATAGGCTAGGAATTATTAGTCACGGTGATAGTGTGTGTATTGTGTAAAAAAGACGTTGAACATATTCACCACTTGTTTTTTGGTTGAGTTTACTTGGCAGGTGTGGTGTGAATGGCTATCTAACTTTGGGAGGTTGTGATTTGTTCTGGGTTCACTGAAAGAACATTTTGAGAGTTAGACATGTGTTGTTAACAGAAAAGAAGAGCGCAACAAGTGGATCATATGCTTCTTTGCCGTTATTTGGAATGTTTGGCTAGAGAGAAACGGACGGATCTTTCATAACAAGGAAGCGGGTGTAGAAGAGGTGTTTTACAAATCTTTGACCAGTTATAGAGAGTGGAGTAGTATGGATCCCTTTTGTTGTTGATGGCAATGCCGAAGATGACATTAGGGATAGATTTCTGTTTATATTTCGTTGGATGTTGATGTTTGAAACTTTATTTTGCTGTCGCTCTACTTTATTGTGCTGAGTTTGCTTGTTAAAAAAAAACAAAACATGCATAATTATACTTGTTTGTGATTAGAATTAAGCATCCACTCATTTAATGTCAATCTCATTTTACACACCTTGAAAAATTTTTAATTTGTGGTTGGATATTGAGTGCCAGAGAAGAGCTCAGTCACACCTTTAAAGACCTTCAATTTTTCAACAAGTTCATTTGTCATTTTTCACTCATCATCAGATAGTACATATTTGTACATATTTATACAGAGATTCATGTTATCTTAAACACTCAAACATTTCTTTATATGCAACGCAGAAGTAAGCATTAAGTAAGTTGAATTCCATCTAGTTCTACAATCAAGTGCAAGCCTTCTTCTATAATTAATATTCAATTGTCTATAAGTTTCTTCAAATTTTTCTTCCCTCTTATGTGTTGCAACCCAAAAAGAAACACTATCTCTGATTTTTTTAGTGGAAATATATATTGCATTCATACCATCTTTCACAATCAAATTAATAATGTGAGTACAACAATGCATATAAAAAAAATTCTCCTCTCTTAGTAAAGTTAGATGGTAAAATCTGATCAAGTATAAGATTAATCATGATATCATTTATACTACAATTATCAGCCGTTAAAGTTGATAATTTTCTATCTATGTTTGAATCATACAAGGAATTCACCAAAACATCACTAAGAACTTCAGCAGTATGCACATATGCAAACCTAAAGTAATGTAAATATAATGCAGCTTGAATTTGTTCCAACAATTTCAAAACCTTTACCTTCTCATCTTCATACATCTTCATGATATCATGCCTTAATGTATTTCTTGTATAAAATTTAAACAAAGATTGAGCCTCAGCTATAAACTCGTAAAAACCCTCTTCCCCAACTAATGTTATAGGGTGCTCATGCCTAATGACCTATCTTGTAAGTGTTTGTCGTGCTGCCTCCTGATTAAATGAGAAGTGTCCAACCAAAAGTGAATCGATTGGCCTTCCCATTCTCGTTGAATAATTTCATTATTGCAATGTTTTTAATATCGATTACCCACTACAACAATTCTGGCAGATAGCGGCGGAACTTTTGCGGCGGTTTTATAAAACTGCCGCAAAACAGCAACCTGCGGCACATATAGTGGCGGTTATTGGTTGGGCTGCAATCAGGACTACATTTAGCGACAGTTTTTCTCAAACCGCCACTATATTTCAACCAGGCTTGCATTTAGCGGCGTCTTTTCGAAAACTGCCGCTATATGTACCATCGAGTGAGTTATTGTTTTACATTTTGCGGCGGTTTTGTTTAAACCGCCGCAAAATACGTATTACCATATATTGCAATGTTTCTTTAGTAATAACCATTTGGGTATAATCTAGTTAAGTAAACACTACTATCTTAAGCTACATATGTTTAAATCATTGTTACTTAAACTCGTAACACTTTTTCTACATTCGTTTTACGTACAAAAAATTCAAAGTTAAATATGCTATATATGTTAACTCATGTGAACAAATTTACCAACAAGATTTTCTTGTTTACTTTATTGGCATTTAAATTTGCATTCGAACATGGATGTAAAAGAAGAAAATAAAATCATACTCTAAACTAATTAAAAATCAAACATTTTCTAAAAATAATAATTATAAATATTTTCTATAAAATATTAAAAATAATAATTAAAAATATTTTCTACAAGTCATTAAAAATTCAAAACTTTATAATTTTACCAAAATTATACTAAATCTTAATAAATATTTTAAAAAAATATTTGATTTTTAATAATTTATAAAAAATATTTATAATTATTATTATTATTTTTATTTATGATTGAATGTACTCTTTATTGAATTCATTATGGATATTATTAAATGTACTCTTTATTGTACTCTTTATATACGCTTGAATCATATATAAATAGATGTAAATTAATTCGATCTACTATGGTCCAAAATTAATTCGAAGCAGACCCATTCGAATTACTAGGGACGTCTTAGTGTGCATAATTCGAATCACCCTTATTCGAACTACCCTAAGACTACATGCAAGCATAATTCAAATTGGACAAATTCGAATTACAAGCATTACTACTAATTCGAATTAGTGTTGGTTTGTCTAATTCGAATGAGACTGATTTGAATTACATAAGAATGTGCTTTTGGGAGATCCCGGTAATATTTTTCAATTTGGTAGAATTGTGTAATTTGGTCCTCCATTTGATTTAATTGTGTATTTTACCCAATATATAAGGTGCCTATAATAACTATGATCAGATATAAAGTATACAACAAAAAATTGTGTGGCAATCAAATGTGTTCAGAGGAGAGTAAAGCGTTGTGTGGGGAAGAGAAGAAATTGAGGAGTGAGGAGCAGTAGCGTGCGATCGAAGAACTAGGTTGGGTGGGTTGTGGTTATCTGTTTTGGCGCAGATTTGAAGAACTTGGTTAGGAGGGATTGTGGTTCCTTGTTTTGGCGCGTAGGTGTATCGTAGTTATTTTTAGGGTTAAGTTCAATTTTGGTCCCTAACGTAGGGGTCGAAAATTTGTTTCGTCCCCAACTTTTTTTTTGCTACAAAATGATCCCCAAAGTTTCAGTTTGTTTTAAAATCGTCCTTTTTACCAATTTTATTTTTTTATTACCAAATTACCCCTTATTAAAAAATTATAAAATAAAATAAATATAAAATAAATAAATAAAAAAAGAAAAAAGA
>NC_029785.2:11077778-11088072 GCF_000816755.2 Arachis ipaensis
TCGGCCACCGGGGTCGGTGCTCCTCGCCGGTTTCTGGTTTCTGGTTTCTTGTGGTTTCTTCTGGTTCTGCTGCTTCTGCATGCTTATGATTATCAATCTGTGTTCTGTGTTGTTGTTGTTCTAAGTTATGGGTTTTCGTTTTTCTGATTTTGGGTTTTGAGTTTTGAAGATGATGATGATTTTGAGTTCTGGGTTGTTGTTCTTCTATTACTCTTGTTCTTCTATTTCTTGCTGTTTTTATTGTTGTTTGTTTGATTTCAGATGATGATTTTTTCTGAGTTTTGATGATTTCTGATTTTTTTTTGAGTTCTGAGTTTTGATGTTGGCTTGAATTTGGAATTTTGATGCTGCTTACATCCATTGTTGTTCTTCTGGGTTTGTGCATCTGCTTCTGGTTTCTGGTTAATGTTAAAGAAGAAGATGAGTTTCTGGGTTTGTGCATCTGTTTCTGGTTTCTGGTTTCTGGGTTTGTTCTTCTGGGTTAATGTTGAGGAAGAAGATGGCTGTTGAGGAAGAAGAGGGGAGGGAGGGGTATTTTTGTCCGTCGGACGATTTTAAAACAAACCGAAACTTTGGTGACCATTTTGTAGCAAAAAAAAAGTTAGGGACGATTCCGATTTTCGACATCTACGTTGGGGACCAAAATTGAACTTAACCCTTATTTTTACAAGGAATTGAGTTTCTCGTCTGGTGGATCTGATCTTTAGGGGGCAATACATACCAAAAGGTGCTTTAGTGATCTTTGATGATCTGAACAAGGAACTCTTAGTGTGGATCCATCTTTTTCTTATTCGCATTGTTCACCTTGGTCAGAAATCAGGGTGGTTGTTCTGCGCTTTTATTATATTTAAAGCAAGCAGCTTCATCCTTGATGGGGAGGCATTTTGGCGGGCACGTGCTTGTAGGAAGGCCAACCACTACATAAGCTAAAAGACTACGACGACTACAACGGAAGCGGCTCACTTCTATTCTCATTGGGATTAGATATATCTGAGGAACCTATAGAGCCAAAAGTATTAAAGGAATGGCCATAGGAATAGGCGCATCATGACATCTTACAATGTCTCTCCCGAATGAATTAGTTGGTACTAGAAATGTTAGAAAAAGTGAACAAAAGAGTAATAAGAAGTGAAAAGAACAGACAAACTTCCCAACCAGAAGAATCTCGATGATGAAACATTTTTGTATTTCTACCACTGTCGAAAACTCCTTCTTGTACACTAGCACTTTGGTTCGACTACCTTTTTTGTCGTGTTTGCCGATGGAACATCAAATAAAAAATTGATTGATCTCTTTGATTTATAGCTTGGCAAAAAACCTGAAATCCTACCTTCGACTCGACCGATTGAATAGGGAAGTCTTCCCACTTCCTCTTCCCATTCATTAAAAGGTACTAAGAACTCAGGAACAGAGTTGGAGCTTGGCAATGCAGTTGATCTTCTTGCAGTTGAGAGAGATGCTAGCATTGAATGAAGCTGATTTTCCAGTATTCAGACCCATATTTATATATGGTAGCTAAAAACAATGGTTAAAAATGTATACAAATAGTATTTTTATAAAAATAATCGAGTCAAGTGAAAAAAACTCAATAGTCATGCATTTGCAATTTATTTATTCTTTTCTAAACATATAAAACTAACAAAGTCTAAAACAAAAATTATTATTAAATCATATTATTGGGTAAAAGATTTCTATGAATATATGCTATGAAATGTGAGGCATTATATATTATTTAGAGGAATGCCTTTTTAAAAAACTATAAGAATTTCAAGTTTTAAACAAATATAATAGCTATCATAAGTACTCTTCAATTTTTACACATTTCAAAAGAAAAATAAAATTCAAAAAGTCTATTATGAACATATTCCAATACATCTAACATGCTATCATGCGTTGTATTTATCGTTCAATTTAGCAAATAAATTTAAAACAGTCACTGGCCACTTGTGTGACTATAAATTAATCCTACAAATTAATAATACAAAATTATATACACTAGTTGAAGATTATTCATTGACTAATAAAAAATGTTACAAATTTAGAAGGTCAATACGGTTAGACCAAAGAAGTCAAACGAAAATCTTAGCCTTCTGGGGTTGGACGCGTGGCATATTCCAATAGGCTACACTCTCGTGTCTGCACGGCGTGCTTCCACTTCCTAACTCGCAAGAGAAGAAATACTGCGTTAGAGTTTTTCCCTTTTTTCTTTTCTCTTTCCTTCTTCCTTTCTTTCTTCTTATGCAAAGTTTCAATCGTTTCCGTTCATCAAGGATTCGGAGATGTTCTCGTCTCTTTGGAAGGAAAAGAAAGAAGAATCTTCGAGAACAATGGAGATGCTGTTGACGTTGGTTCTATTCTGCATTCTTCTTCAGCCCGCAAGGGTTTCTTCAACTGCTCAAGGCATTGATCAAGTAATTCCCCAAAAAATAATACAAATTCGTTTTATTTATTTTACTTATTGTTTTATATTATTGAACATTGCAATTTTTTCTGGAGTGAGAATCTTGCTGAAGTAAATTCTTGTCTGCTTGAATTGTATGATTTTGGATTACCATAGAATGCAAATATGTGAGGGTTTGGTTCATTATGCTGCAGCAATATAAAGGTTTAAGTTGTGATACTTCTTATTTATATGAAAATAGAGAGGCTAATTTCATAGTGTATGTTGATTCTTGTTAAGTAATTGCTTCAAGTTGTTGCCTGAATGCTTAATTCTGTTTTCATGCGGTGTTTGGATTTTATGAAATTGGGTTCTAGAGTGTGGAAAATGATTTGGTTCGTTGACAACCAATAAGCATAGTGTATGATTTTTCTAGTGGAGATCATGCTGTGTTTTAGTAATTGTTATTTGGCTACACCTTTTTAACTGAAGCATTTCATTAGTTACCATGGGTTGCTTGTATTGTATGAGTACGAATATGGATTAGAACAGAAATGAATTGAAATTGCGTAAGGGTACATAAGGATTTCGTGCGCCATTTTATCTTTCTTTCTTTCTTTCTTCTTCTTTTTTTTGTTTAATTTGGAATAATCCTTGGTTACAATTTGGATCCCTGGTTACTTTTTGTTGTTTGGTTTTGTTCAAGACTTCTGCAAATTTGTTTCAATTCCCATTTCCGTGACAGTGTGAAAATAAATTTTTATTGTTCCTTTGTTACAGGGTTATATAGATTCTAGAGTAATTGCTTCAAGTTGTTGCCTGAATGCTTAATTCTGTTTTCATGCGGTGTTTGGATTTTGTGAAATTGGGTTCTAGAGTGTGGAAAATGATTTGGTTCGTTGACAACCAATAAGCATAGTGTATGATTTTTCTAGTGGAGATCATGCTGTGTTTTAGTAATTGTTATTTGGCTACACCTTTTTAACTGAAGCATTTCATTAGTTACCATGGGTTGCTTGTATTGTATGAGTACGAATATGGATTAGAACAGAAATGAATTGAAATTGCGTAAGGGTACATAAGGATTTCGTGCGCCATTTTATCTTTCTTTCTTTCTTTCTTCTTTTTTTTTTTTAATTTGGAATAATCCTTGGTTACAATTTGGATCCCTGGTTACTTTTTGTTGTTTGGTTTTGTTCAAGACTTCTGCAAATTTGTTTCAATTCCCATTTCCGTGACAGTGTGAAAATAAATTTTTATTGTTCCTTTGTTACAGGGTTATATAGATTCAAATGCTGGAAGGTGAGTGAATTTAATCTTGAGCAATGAAACAGCAATTTTAGTTTGTGTGTCAGTATTAACTTCTTCACGCCCTTGTGATACTATTATTAGTAAGGTGAAGGAAATAAATAACATAAATTGTGTGTGGCTCATACTTTATAGTTAATTCACTCCCATCTTTTGTTTTATGTATCGTTTGTCCAGAAAGTAAAATATATATAAAAAAAAAAAGAAATCATTATTTTGATATACTTGAATAATTGTTTTCTTCTTACTTTTGTTCAATCGATATGTTTGTGCTTCGTTCCTTTTTCACTTTCCAGGAATTGGTGTGCCTAATATATAATGTCACTATTCAGAACTCTGCAGCAGGAACAGGATGGTAATCATCAAATATATTGCTCTAGAGAAAGAAGCAGAGCAGCACAGAAGATCATTCAGGAGGTATTTGTGATTTGCATGATGCTACTGTGACCTTTTTGTATCATTATGATATAACTGATGAGATGTTCATTTGCAACGTACATTGATTTTTTTGTAGTATTTGATGCCGTTCGTGGAGAAAGAAAAATATCATATCTCAAGAAGTTGTAAGCTTCACCCTGACAATGATCTATACAGAGATCAGGAACAACATAAATCCCACATTAACATAAATGAATGGCAATGTGGTTACTGTAAGAAAATTTTCTATGAAGAGAAATATCTTGACCAACATTTTGATAACAGACACTCCAATTTGCTAAATTTGGTAAGTTGTTTCTTCAATACAATTTCTCTTTTTAAAAGGTTACCACTGTTAGATCTAAGCTTTGTCATCTGGTCATTCTAGTTTTATTTAAGCTAAGCTTCTCTATGCTTTCTTATTTCAACGGTTACTATAGAGGAACCTGCTTTTGACTGATAGTGACTAGTTGATCCTCTTAAGGATGAAAAAAAAAAAAAAGATCCCTTATTTGGGGTTATTTCTGTTGGATGCTTTGATTGTTTAACTTCCCTAAGCATAAATGATTTCCTGTCAATAATATTCTTTTATTATTTTGATATTAAGATATTGGATATTGGCCTGTCTGAATTTTCAAACTAGAAATTCTTTTGAAAGAAATAAAAAAGACTTATGGCTTTCTTTGCTCAACATGACATGTAGACATGTAGTAGCATCACTAACTGAAAGATCATTGTGCTTGATCCAGAATCAGAGCCAGTGCTTAGCAGATCTATGTGGTGCATTGCATTGTGACATTGAAATCAATTCTGGGTTGAAAAAATCAAAATGTAATCCTGCTGCTGCTGCAAGAAATAAACATCTGTGCGAGGTGTGCATCAGTCTGTCTATTCATTTGTTTTAACCAAATTTGTTTCAAGCCACCAATTTATCTCAAAAGATTGAAAAGTTGACAATTTAGCCCTTGAAGGACTAAACAAGTGCAGCATCAGTTGCTATGCGGGTTTGGGAAATTTATCAAACTGAGTAAATCATTTGAACACAATGGACTTATTTAGTTATTCGGAGGTTAAATTGTCTATGTTATTAAGTATTCAAGGGCTAAATTGATGGTATAAACAATTTATATCTGTCTCTAATTGTTTTCTACAGAGCTTAGCAGATAGTTGTTTTCCTGTTAATGACGGTCCTGCAGCAAGCCGACTCCATGGTACGATATTAGTTTCTTTTCTGTAAAATGTTACGCATTATGGGTAGCTACTGCTTTCTTACATTGACAACTTGTCAGAATTCTTCTTGCACCAATTCTGTGATGCACACAGCTGCACTGGAAGCAGGAAACCTTTCTCCAGAGGTCGCCGGGTAATTTAATTAAGATAAATAAATGATTTCTATCCCTTTTAATTTACCTTAAGAGGATCATTCTGAAAAATCTTAAAGATTCAGAAATCCTGAAGAATTTAACTTGACAAATTGCATAATAATGAGAGTGAATTTTCAAAGACTCCTTAATACCTTGTCCAACTATGTGGTGGACATGAATCTATTTAATGTAATTCGTTCGAATTCATTTAACTGGTTTCTTGATATATGCAGAAGAAGACAAATGCATTCTACATCGTTGCTTCCATTTTGCTTTTGATGCTGCTGCTACTTTACTATCTCTATATCTACTTATATCAGAGGTATATATAACTCATTTATCAGAGATTCCAAGCAACTTGCTAATGGATGTGATAAGGTTTTGATTTTTGTCTTACAGAGGGATGAAAAGGGAAACTCAACTGTTGAGGCGCATCTCTCAAACTGGCAGAAAGAAAAAACCATCTTAATGGATAGATCTGTCGCCTTCGGAAGTTCTCGCTTCTCAAACACTTTCAGAATCCATAGAAGTTTACTAATCTGTGACAGTGGTTACTGCACTCCCAATTCGGCCATAGGCAAGTGCAGTTGGAGGAGAAGAGCGAGAAAGACCGCCAAATCTGCTCCTCGTTTTACATATTTGTTGTAAGCCAATTTCTTTATGGAGACTTAGCAAACACAAATTTGAGCTGCAGGATTGAATTCGCCCTTGGTGGCTTTTGTATTTGATTCTAACTGACATTACTAACAAAAAAGATCATACCTTATCATCGTGTTCTTTCTTTGTTGAAACTTTGTCAGGATCTATTTGTTAACCTTTTCATTGTGTAGCATCAGTGTAAACTCCTATTAAAATTCTTTGCTTTAAATATGATACTAGCCACTATTGTTCTGATTCATCAAACGTATGTTAAAAACAAGTATAGATACAGATTTTAGATTTCTAATTTCCAATGAATGTTAGATGTCATAATAACTTGGTAAAAGTCGGAAATTAGACAAGACTGAATGTAGCCATGAATAAACCATAGTTGCTTTGATTCTTTTGTTTACCTAACTAATGATTTTGGACTAATGATTTTGGAAGCAATTTATAAACTCGAGTGGGAATTATAGGCCTGTAATTTAATCACAAAAGATTCCATCGCAGTTTTCTAATAACCATGAAACTAACTTTACTACGAGATTGCGGTTACTCTACATCTATGTCAATCTTTTTTGCAGCGTTACTTGCTTTTGGAACTGTTATGTAAAGAACTCCATCTTTGACCTGCGCCTTAATCTTGTCGAACTCAATGTTTTCCGGAAGGGCGATCCTGTCATTGTATCTACCATAGCTACTGGCAGGCCAGTCATCTTCATGCCCTTCACTTCCATTTTCCTGATCTTCATGGTGCACTCTTTGTTCCTTCTCTGCCTTCACAACCAGCATGTTCTCTTCAACCCATATCTTTACATCGTTCTTGTTCATACCTGGCATATTAAACCTCATCTTGTAATCTTTCTTCCCTTCTTTTATTAACCACGGCAGCTTCCCTTTATTGTATTCACCGTTTTCGGTTACGATCAAAGGTGAAGCGCTGCTGTATGACAATGGATTCTCCACAATCCTCTCCATTGTGTCCAACATTTGTCTCATTGTTCTTGCTTCTGGAAACTGGTTCAACAGTAGCACTGCAATTCAAAGAGTCAATAGTCAGTGAATTTGAGCCTGTACGTACACAAAATGAAAAAAAATAATTATCAAACCACTCACTATACTTTTGTATAAATACATATATTTTATATACATAATTAATTTAATAGTTAATTTTTACAATACCTATAAAAAAATGAAAAAGTCTAGGAACCAGCAATTTTATTAAATTCTGGCCAATCCATAACTAACAAAAAAAAAAGTGAGCTATTGAATGAAATCTCATACCAATTTCACACCATTAAAACCATCTTTGATGGCTATTTGATGGCTATAAATCACAAAAATTACTGTCCCGCTAGCATTCCTTATAAAATAAATAACATGAAGATTGAAACTGTAGAAAAGTCCCCAAAAACAGTTAAAGGCGACAAAACCATTGTACCACATCAGCATTTTATATTAACAAAAATAGGAGAATGATTTTGTCAAATTATAACAAGGGAATGAAGTATTGGTAAATCACACGTTTCTTTTTCCCATTACCTTTGGGGGAAGACTGTAGTCCCTTATTCATCTTAGGCTGCAATTGTTGATGCTGCTTTGTCCTCTGGAAGCTTGCATCATTTCCCGCAGTAGCCTTTACATTGTTGTGGAAAGTTATATTCCTTGCTCTTGAGATTGGTAGCAATTTGGTATTGGAAACTCTTATAGATGAAGGGTGAGCACAGAAACTCATATTTGGAAGTGTTGAGGCCATTTAATTTTCTTGTTTAACAAAAGATAGCAAGTAGATGTTGCGAGAGTAAAGAAATGATCACGGGAGAAGATGACGTTAGCATTGATGAAATTTATAGGATATGTTGGAAGTTTCTCGAGGCATATCAGGTTGGAGTTCTAGATTTCTCCATGCAATCCACTCCAGTAGCCGCATGTTCCACATTCCATCACTTTTTTATTTATCTAGTTGGGCTTGAAGAGGATTCTCATGAAACCCATTTTTGTCCTTGGTTAAGGATCCATTTCGGACAAATATTTTAGACGGACTATAACCAATGGTCAAAAGTTCTAATAGCTTTTGTCAAAAAAGAAGCTCCCACAGCAAGCTTTCCTAATTCTTACCTTAATAATAATAATAAAAAATAAATAAATAATAAAAAATATCATAAATTAATTTTTAAAAGTTTTTTTATCAATTATCAAAAAATTAGTTTATTTGCTATTAAGTTGGCTCCATCATGCCAATGAATTATAACTCAAATGGCATAGTCTCCCCATATTCAATTAAGAGGTTGTGGGTTCGAGTCTCATATCTTTGGTAAAAAAAAAAAAGTTGGCTCTATCATATTTCTCACATACTAAACACGGTATTGAATTGTTAAAATACATAAGTTATGTGTAAGTTAGCATCTCATATACTATAATTTTCTATAATAAAACTATTATTTTTTTAATTATGATATTTATATACTCACTAGTAACTATACACAAAGAATATATATAATTTATTAATATTTTTTATAGAAAGAATTTTATTAACATCTTATTACAAGTAAAATTTTTACAAAGTAAACAATGACACAATAATAATTCAATAGAAAGACGTACTCAACAAAAGAAAGATGTACTCACTAAGTATTCTACAAAAAAAATAGTGGATAACTTTTTTATTTTTGTATTGTTACTAACATGGCTATGGTGAAAAATAACATGAATGTGAATAGAGATAATAACGACAAAAAGAAAAAAAAAATGAAAAAGTAAGAAATTGAAAAAAAGACTAACAAAAAAATCAAACAAAATAAGAGAAGAGAAAATCAAGAAAAAAAATTGTAAAAAACGAGATTGGAAAATTTTTTTGATGGTTACTGGAGTTTATGTTATAGATACTATGACAAGGATAAAACATTTAAAGATCATCAATTTAGAGTTCACTGTGACAAAAAATTATACATGTACTCTTTGTAAAAGACTATGTATATATTTTTCATAAAATTCATGATAAAGACTATAACTAATTAAATAATTATTAACAAACAAAATTTAAAATTCAGCTAACAAAAATCATGAATAAAATTAAGTAATCAACTAAACTAAATAATTTCTAGTCATAGAAGATAAGATATAATATAACATCACAAAGGTAACGAACATTACGAAAACACCAAAAGTAATTAGAATATAAAATCAGAAATTCAGAACCTGTAATCACAAGAATAGTCGGTCCAGTTCGATAAATGTAAATTACATATAAAAAATATATATAATTTATTAATATTTTTTTATAGAAAGAAACTTATTAACATTTTATTACAAGTAAAATTTATTAAAAAATAAACAATAACACAATAATAACTCAATAAGAAGACGTACTCAACAAAAAAAGAAAGATGTACTCACTAGGTACTCTACAAAAAATAAGAGAATGAATTCTCTCAATTGTTAAAAAAAAAATTGAGAATGTAGAGTGTGATCTCTAATTTTTTATTGTTCTCTCTCATATTTATTTTTGGTCCCACTTATAAAACTAATAGTAAGAGATCACACCTTACTCTCTTAATTATTTAAAAAAATGGAAAGAATTCATTTCCAAAAAAATAGTGGATAATTTTTTTTATTTTTGCATTGTTATTAACGACTATGGTAAAAAAAATGATATGAGTGTGAATAGAGATAATAATACCAAAAAGAACAGAAAATATGAAAAATAAAAAATTGAAAAGAAGATTAACAAAAAAAATCAAACAAGATAAGAGAAGAGAAAATGAAGAAAAAAATGTAAAAAAAGAGATTGAAAAAAAAAATTGATTGTTATTGCAATTGATGCGATACTGACAATGATAAAACATTTAAAGATCATCAATCTAGAGTTCACCATGATAAAAGATTACAAATGTACTCTTTGTAAAAGACTATTTATATACTTCTCCTAAAATTTATGATAAAGACTATAACTAGTTAAATAATCATTAATGGAGTAATTAGTTTATTACAAGAAAATAAATTGAGAGTTTTTTTAATACTATAATTAAGTAGTTTTTATAATATGTTTTGAGTTGGCTTAAATGCTTTTTAAAATTTTGGTCTTTATATAAAATGTAAACTTCATTGGCCACAAAAAATATTTTTTTAATGTTATGTTTCAAAAATATTTAAATTAAATTAATATACATGTTCTTTTTATTTTATT
>NC_029785.2:11088152-11088518 GCF_000816755.2 Arachis ipaensis
TTAATAATTATTTTATCATATATTTTTTTAATTGTAGTTATTAAGAGAAATTATTTAATTTATAATTTTGTATAAAATAAATCTTAAAAATATTTAGAGGTGGCGGGTTCGAAACTCCCTATTTTAGGTAAAAAAAATCTTGAAAATATTTAACGTTATTTAAAATTTTTTTTATTTGTGTAGGTAAAGAAAAAATAAAGAATATCAAAATAATATCATACCTAATATATCAGAAAATAAAATCTCAAAAAGCAACTGCCTAAAATAAATTAATCACGAAATCTTTAACAAAGAAAAAATTAAGAACATTATTTTATTATCAAAATTAAATCTAAAAATTTTATTTAAGAGATTAATATATTTACT
>NC_029785.2:11088543-11097432 GCF_000816755.2 Arachis ipaensis
TATAGTGATTCACTATTTTTGTATGCACTAATATAATAATTCCTTTTTTATAAAATTAAATAATATTTAATATGATATGTATTTAATAAGTTTAATATGTATTTTAACCTGTATTAATAAACAAGAATGAAGAATTTAATTCCTTAATTCAATAATATAATAATAGTAATTAATTAAAAAAATTTTAAAATTTTCGTAATATTAATTTACGTATTTGAGACTAATTTCAAAATATTAATAAACATATTTTAAATTTAATAATATATAAATATTTTTTTATAATCATATATTAATATTCACATTTCTTCTATAATATTTGTTCATATCCTGACCCAACAGAACAAAAGGCAGGTTCAATAACGTAAAAAGGCCCACCTATGAAGGTGGACTCCACGATAAGTCTGACCTCTTTGAAGAGATCGGACAACGACATAGAGGTCTAGCTCTATTTGACCTAACAAGTAACTGTCTTCTTAAATCTCTCATACCTCATCTAGAAGGTATATACCAACAAACTCCCAAGATAAAGGAAACGCTTATCTATCACAAAAGATAGAGCTATTCCAACAAAGGTGGTTATCTACTCTACTATAAATACATTGGAACTCCAGGTATAACACACATTCTAATCTACTAAAAACCTGCTTAAAGCCCTTGCTAATTTAAGTATCGGAGTCTCTTGCAGGTACCACCCCACACCTCCTCACGAGGAACTTGGACAAGCGGCACCTTGGCACCAAAGATATCGGACACTGCCATACTAAGGGATCTGGACCTTACGTTCAGGTCCAAATCAACATTTCAGGTAACCCTCGGAATATTGGCACCGTTGCCAGGGGCCTGGGAATCACCCACTGATAAATGACAGACCACAAGCACAGAGACGGCTATACAGCATCGGAGTCTGAGCCAGAAGATCAGTTAGAAGACCAAGCCCTCTTGCTTCTGCCCCCACCAATACACCAAGGCCCCCACGGGAAGGGACCTCGGAAAATCCTCAAATAAGGAGGATCCAGTCCGAGGTCCACCATCCCGAGGATGAAGACCAACCCCATACGACCGAGATCCTAGATCTCATTCACGGCCAGGGAGATCGATTACATCAGCTCGAACATGAGACTAAACGACAACGAAAAGCAGAACGCGAGTTGCGAAAAGAAGTAAGGCGACGAAAGGAGTTAGAAGACAAGCTACGGAAGCTCGAAGCTGATATACAAAGAAGGAATAATCGGGCGGAGCGTGATGAAAGCCCCTTAGGAGGGCAAGATCCGTTCACAGAAGAAATCATGAGGGCTAAACTTCCTAGGAACTTCAAATCGCCCGACATGGATCTCTATGACGGAACGTCCAACCCGAGCCACCATCTCAACAACTTCAGAAGCAGAATGTACTTGGCCGACACTTCTGATGCCACTAATTGCAAAGACTTTCCGACTACTTTAACAAAGGCTGCAATGAAATGGTTTGATAGCCTGCCCCCCCAGGTCGGTTACTAGCTTTGACGACCTGGACAAAATATTTTTGACCAAATTCTCCATCCAGAAAAATAAAATGAAGCACGCCTCGAGCCTGCTGGGAGTAAAGCAAGAGGTCGAGGAAACCCTTCGTGACTATATAGAAAGGTTCAACAAAGCTTGCTTGAAAATTCAGAGTCTACCAACAGAAGTTATAACTATGGGTCTAGTCAATGGCCTTAGAGAAGGGTCATTTTCTCAATCAATATCCAAGAGATATCTGACTTCTCTGAATGAAATTCAACAAAGGCAGAAAAATACATCAACATGGAGGAAAACTCCCGACTCAGGGAACCTCCTTCGCGATCGAACTTGCACTACTATCAAGCTCGGGACAAAGAAAAGGAACCCAAGAAGAAAGAGGAGAAAAATATAGAAAAGTCTCGAAAGTATCATAACTACACCCCCTCTAAGGGTTTTCCTGGTCAATGTTTACAGAGAGATATATCACACGGAGAAGCTTCCACCACCTCGTCCGATTAAACACAAGAAAGCGGAAAGTCCGACAGAATATTGTGAGTACCACAAGCTATACGGGCATTCCACTAATGAATGCTACGATCTGAAGAATGTCATAAAAAGGTTGGCCAGAGAAAGCCGACTTGATAGATATCTGATGGATAGGTCAGACGACCCGAGGAAGAGAAGAAGGGATGAAGAAGGGGGGACGACCAGAATGCCCTCCTCACACTCCCGAGCAACATATACACATGATTAATGGTGGATTTGCAGGAAGAGGAATATCAAAATCCTCACAAAAAAGGCACCTTAAGGAAGTATATCAAGTTGGGGAAGACAGTCAATCGGCCGACTTACCCACTATCTCCTTTACTAAAGAGGATGCTCAAGGAATAATACCAGGGCACGACGACCTAGTGGTGATAACTATGTTCCTAGCAAACGCTCACCACCACCGAACCTTGGTAGATCAAGGTAGCTCGACAGATATTATGTTTAAACCCGCCTTTGACAAACTCGGATTAGAGGAAAGGACCTAAGGGAATACCCAGATAGCCTTTTTAGAATGGGAGGCATACCAATCCGACCTCTAGGTTACATCTCATTGTACACCACCTTCAGAAAAGGTGCTAGGTCAAGGACACTGAGTGTTGACTACATTGTAGTCAATGTAAATTCAGCCTACAATGCCCTAATAGGTCGGACAACTTTGAATCGACTTGCAGCTGTCGTCTCCACCCCCCCATCTTCGCATGAGATTCTCCACAACTAAAGGGATCACCACCATCAAAGAAGATCAAAAGCTAGCAAGAAAATGCTATAATGATAGCCTTAGTTTGAAGGGCAGCTTGGGAGGCAAAGAAGTCAATACGATCGAGTTTGATGGAGTCCGAGTTCGAGAAGAATTACGACCTCAACCAAAAGGCAAAATAGAAGAGATACAAATCGGAGACCACCCCAACAAGACAACGAGTATAGGGGCAAACCTAGAGGAAAGCCTAAAGAAAAAACTCGTTAAATTATTGAGAAAAAATTCCGATCTCTTTGCCTGGGAAGCCTCTGACATGCCCGGTATTGATCCCGACCTGATGTGCCATAGGCTTGCTGTATACCCAGGTTCCCGACTTGTTCAGCAAAAGTGCAAAAAGCTCGGACTAGAGCGAACACAAATTGTGGAAGAGCAAGTACAGGCTTTGCTGGAAGTAGGATTTATAAGAGAGGTGAAGTATCCACTTTGGCTAGCCAATGTGGTAGTGGTAAAAAGGCAAAATGAAAAATGGAGAATTTGTGTTGACTATACCGACCTCAACCAAGTCTGCCCTAAGGACCCTTATCCACTCCCCAGCATATATGCCTTGGTCGACTCAGCATCAGGCTACAGATACCTATCCTTTATGGACGCCTACTCAGGATACAATCAAATCCCAATGTACAAGCCGGATTAAGAAAAGACCTCATTCATAACTCCAAAGGCAAACTATTGCTACATAGTAATGCCTTTTGGACTAAAGAATGCAGGAGCTACCTACTAGAGGCTGATGAATAAGGTGTTTTCCTCTCATATAGAAAAACTTATGGAAGTATATGTGGATGACATGCTCGTTAAGACCAAAGAGGACGGAACACTATTGTCTGACCTTTCAGAGGTGTTCTCCACCATAAGGAAGTATGAAATGAGATTAAATCCCTCAAAATGCACCTTTATGGTAGAAGCTGGGAAGTTTTTAGGGTTTATGTTGAAAAGGCATAGAAGCAAAACCCGACAAATGCCAGGCTATCCTTAATATCAAGAGCTCGACTTGTGTTAAAGAGGTCCAACAACTAAATGGAAGGTTGGCCACTCTATCCATATTTTTAGCAGGGTCACCCTGAAATCACTTCCCCTCTATTCAATTCTAAGAAAAGTGAAGCAATTCAAATGGACTCCAGAATGCGAACAAGCCTTCCAAGACTTCAAGACATTCTTGGGGCAACCACACATACTTGCCCGACCTGAAAAAGGGGAAGGACTCGTACTATACCTGTCAGTTGGAAGTCGGGCCATAACATCGGCCCTGGTCCGAGAAGATGAAAAGGAGCAGCAACCTATCTACTTCATCGGCAAAGCCTTACAAGGGGCAAAGCTGAATTATCAAAAGATAGAGAAGTTCACTTATGTCCTTGTTCTTACATCTCGGAGGCTCCGACCTTACTTCCAAGCCCACACCATTAAAGTCCGCATTAATCAACAATGAAAAATATCCTATAAAAAATGGACTTGGCCGGGAGAATTCTACATTGGGCAGTAGAGCCATCCAAGTTCGACTTAAGATATGAAACTTGGATAGCCATCAAATCATAATACCTTGCCGACTTCATCACTGAATACACCGAAAGTCCCGAAAATCCTACTACATGGAGCCTATACGTAGACGGGTCATCAAATAAATCTGGAAGCGGAGCTGGTGTTATTCTAGAAAGCAACCAAGAAACTCGGATAGAACTATCTTTAAGGTTCGAGTTCCCTGCTTCTAAGAATCAGGCAGAATATGAGGCCCTACTTGATGGCTTGAAGCTGGCTAAAGAAGTGGAGGCAGAAAAGGTGGTGGTGTTCAGTGATTCGCAAGTAATAACTTCACAAATTAACGGCACCTACCAAGCTAAAAACCCTACTATGAAGAAGTACTTGGATAAAACACGAGAACAACTAACACACTTTTCAGAAAGTGAGGTCCGACATATAACTCGGGAGTCCAATGCCCGAGCTGATGCTCTATCAAAATTAGCCAGCACCAAGCAAGGGGGCAACAATAGAAGTTTCATTCAAAAGACTCTACAAACACCATCCATATTAAAGGAAGAGAAAATACTGACTATACACAATCAACATTTAGGGTGGATGACTCTTATAGTCAACTACCTCAAATTTGATATGCTCCCCAAGTATGAAAAGGAGGTCAAAAAGCTCATAAAAGAGGCACAAAACTATACACTGGTTCACAATATCCTACACAAAAGAAGGATCTCAACACCCCTTTTAAAATGCGTCCCGACCTCCAACATAAAAGAAGTCTTGGGGGATGCACATAATGGCATATGTGAAAACTACCTAGGAGCTCGGTCACTAGCAAAAAAGTGATCCGAGCTGACTTTTTCTGGTCGACCTTGTAGAAAGAGGCAGCCGAATTCGTCAAAACATGCCCGCCTTGCCAAAAACAAGCCAATTTTCAAGTGGCACTCCCTGAAGAGCTTATCAGTGTTACCTCACCATGGCCATTCACGAAATGGGGTCTTGATCTACTCAGACCATTCTCCCAAGTACCAGGCCAAGTAAAATGCCTCATAGTGGGGATTGACTACTTTACTAAACGGATTGAGGTCGAGCCCTTGGCAACCATCACTGCCGAAAGAAGTAAGAAATTCTTGTATAAGAATATTGTCACAAGGTTTGAGGTTCTCCACTCCATCACCACGGACAATGGAACTCAATTTACCGACTCGACCTTCAGAAACCTGGTGTCTGCATGAAAATAAAATACCAGTTCACATCCGTGGAGCACCCCCAGGCTAATGGACAAGCTGAAGTTTCCAACAAAGTCATATTGACCGGGTTAAAGTGCCGATTGTAAGATGCGAAAGGAGCTTAAGCAGACGAGTTTCCTCAAGTCTTGTGGGCTTATCGGACCACTCCATACTCTACAATAGGAGAATCACCCTTCCGACTTGCGTACAGAATGGAAGCAATAATCCCCATAGAAGTAGCTGAAGAATCACCTAGAGTCTTATTTTACAATGAAAGAGCTAATGCCCAAACTCAATGAGAAGAGCTTGACCTCCTCCATGAAGTCCGAGAAAGAGCTCGGATTAAGGATGAAGCTCTGAAGTAAAGGATGATTCTAAGATACAACAGAAAGGTGATCAAGAGAAACCTCGTCCTAATACGAAACGACATCGGAATACAGAAGTCAGGTGAAGGAAAGCTAGTCGTAAACTGGAAAGGACCTTACAAGATATTAGAGGTTCTAGGTAAAGGTTCCTATAAGGTGTCCAACCTCCAAGGGCGGGAGCTTCAGAGGTTTTGGCACGCTTGTAACCTAAAGAGATACTATAGCTAAAAGCCTTGTACCTAGGTGCACTCTTTTTCCCAATAAGCAAGGGTTTTTTAATGAGGCACCAATACAAGGGCTAGAGGCACCCAAGCCTTTAGCAAAAAGCTCTGTAAGGGAGTTTCTTAAACATTAATAACAGATTCCTACTTCTTTTAAAAGTTTCCTATTTCAAACACATTAACTTAAACTTAACAAACCGCAAAAATCATTGCCCGACCTGAAGTTGTCGACAAGATAAAATGACAAGGTATAAGTTAATGTAAGAAGTTATACAAGAAACTCGTACAAAGCAATCTCAAAATAGGTCGGAATAAAAACAGAGTTGTAGAAGTAACTTGATAAGGACCGATTTCTCGAAGTTGGCTCCATGTAAGGAAATTTATAAAATATCGAAGACCCCGAGGTCAAAATGAACTATACTAAAAGGTGCTTCGCAACATTAAGAAACAAAGTTTTGAACATTACTTAATCAAAGTGGAGAAAAACAACTAAAAGGAGAAAAGTGTTCAAAAATTACAAACTATTACATAAAGAAAAATGTTATAAGCCCACAGGCCGGGCTACCAAGAAAATATAGAAGACAAAAAAACTCAAGATTTCTCACTCATAAGGGGATTAAGAGCCTCGCCCGTTACTCCATGGCAGGAGAGGGATGAAGCATGGAAACTGGCATAGCTGAAATGACCTCCGGCATAGGAGTCGAAGTCTCCACATTAGCTGCTTTAGGTTGAGCTCCCAAGGTGGATGTTTGACCGACCTGTGTCCCCGACGTCTTTGGGTCCACGAGAACCTCCTCTTCATCGTCTGAGTCAGGCGCAGGAACCATATTTCCATGCACCACAACATTGTTCACACTGAAGAGAGAAAGGTCAAGGTCGGGAGCTAAGACCCTGACCTGAGACTCTATGTTGTTGAACATTTGTCCAACCCTAAAGGAGCCAACTCCTGCGGCTCGTCGAGCTCCACATTCAGCTTCTTCACCTCCTCCTCCAACGCCAATCACTCCCCAAACACGCGAGTATAACTCTCTTGATATTTCTTATCCTTCTCCTCGGCTAGAGCGGCAGCCGCTTCCGACTTGGTGGCCCTCTCCCGATCTTTCTCTAGGTCGGTCTTCAAGGTCTCTCGCTCCTGCTCCAGCTCCTTTTTTATCTCACTGAGCCTTCCTACATCCACCCGAGCAGCCACCAAAAGCGCTGAAAACAAACTTTCACAATGTGAAGCCCTCACGTGCCAAGGTTTGAAGGTAGTTTTGGATTGTCACGTCATCCATACTCACGTGGTGACGAGGAAGTAGGTTCTCTTCGGCCCAAGCAAAGGCATCAAAATTCTTTGTATAAATGCTTTCTGCATCCTCCACCCTCTGTTTCTTGGAAGGGGGCTCAATAGGGGATGGAGGAGAAGGAGTGGACCCGGACGATATAAGTCGGGAAAAAGAAGTAGGGATATCAACCTGTGGACCGAAAAGACCTTACTTTGACTTTTTTTCTTGGAGAAGATCAGACTGAGATCCCGACCTCTTTCTGTAAGGATCCTTCACCGACTTCTTTCTGTTGTTGAAGGCTCTTGGCTACCACTGTTTTCTTTGTGTTTCGAAGATACCTCATAGCATATTTAGGAGTCATACTTTCTGCAAGGTAAAGCAGAACACAATTAGAAACAACAAAAGAATAAACAGCTAGAATTCAACAAGTAAAGGAAAGAAAACTATCAAGGTCAAACTTCAGAGGACTAGGGTCCCTAAGGTATCTTTTCGTATCCAAATGGGGAGTCTGACCCCAAGTACCCAACAAAAAATCTATCACACCCCTTTCCAGATCATTTAACTTAGATATGTCTACCTTTACCGTTACTAGTGTATCTTGCCAGTACAAAGGGAATTGGGTTTCTTGGTTTTCAGAAAGAAAGAAATGTCGGGTATCATCAGCAGCTCGTACCTTAAAGAAATGATTCTTGAAATCATGAAAAGACTCGTCAAAGATAGAAAAAACCTTCCGACCTTGCACAACTTGGAAGAATACCCACCCCAACTTCTTCATAGAGCTGTATGGTTTTGTCGCTACAAAAAGATAGAAGATGTTCGAACTAGGTCAGACATCCAGCTCCCGACATAGGAACTGGTACATTTTTATGAAAGCCCAAGAGTTGGGGTGCACCTGACTAGGGGCAAGGTTGGAAGACCGCAGCACCTCCATTTCAAAATCGGTAAAGGGAAATCGGACACCCAACCTAGTAAAGAAGCAATCGTAGATGTAGAAAAAATGCCGTTCAAATTTCTCTAGGGGAGGGAAGCACACTTTTTTCTCCGGGTCGGGTGGATCTAGCACATACTTTCTCTTATCCTCTCTACTCTCACAGATACTATGATGCCTACGAAACTCATCGCAATACTCCCTATCGGTCACAGGGACACAGCTAAGGACGATGCTATCTACCCAAACCCGAAGACTAGGGGGTACTTTTGTCGACATGTTCGTGATAAGACGGCGAGACATAAAGACTAACACCTACAAATACAAAAGAAGACCGTTACTAAGCAAATCGGGCATCACCTAATTTAGGTCGGGTAAAACAACTAAATCAAGGGAAAGCCATTCTTTTCAAAATCTTTTTACATAGCAACCAAATGGCGCCTCTTCGACACAACACTACTACAAAAAATGGCATCATTAAGGGTAGTACAATGCATAAAAGAGAACCACTACGCTAATAAAGATTCTTTTAAGAAAATGAGAGAGTCTTTCAAATCTTTTGGCAACAAACGTTTCCTCTCCTCAAATGCTCCACAACAACAAAAGAAAAGTGCAAAGGCAGCAAAAGCAAACCCA
>NC_029785.2:11097459-11098433 GCF_000816755.2 Arachis ipaensis
CTAGAACCAACCTTGGAGAAGATTGTGAAGAAAAAAGGAGAGCACGTTTAAAAATAGCAAAACAAGAACGATCCTCTTCACACCGGCGAAAGCAAGTAACCCTTCAAACACCAAGATTGAGAAATCTCGAGGAAACAAAAATGGACGAAATGACATAGAGAAGCACTTTGGTGAAGAAGAAAGCAAAAACAACCTTTCAGAAACAACAAAAAGGAGAAGAAGAGCCGAAAAGTCCCCTTTATAAGGGACAATAAATCAGAAACGGCTCTTTCACTCGTCTTTAAGCATGCACGAATCCCCAAGAGCAACTGCCGCGCAGTATTCGACAGTCATTAAAACTCCACCAACGTTCAAAAATTCAAAAGACGTTGGATAATACCGACAAGGTCAAAATTCGACGTCCATAGCAGAAGCCACGGAATGCTTAAGCCCGACCGATAAAAGGAACGGACTCAAGCAGGGGTATTATTCATACCTTGGCCCAATAAAATGAAAGTCAGGCCCAATAACGCAAAAAGGCCCACCTATAAAGGTGGACTCCACGATAAGCCTGACCTCTTTAAAGAGGTCGAACAACGACATAGAGGTCCAGCTTTACTTGACCTAACAAGTAACTACCTCCTTAAATCTCTCCTACCTCATCTAGAAGGTATATCCCAACGAACTCCCAAGATAAAGGGAACGCTTATCTATCAGAAAAGATAGAAATATTCCAACAAAGGTATAACACACGTTTTAATCTACTAAAAAACCTGCTTAAAACCCTTGCTAACTTAAGTATCGGAGTCTCTTGCAGGTACCACCCCTCACCTCCTCACGAGGAACTCGGAAGCAGCACCTCGGCACCAAAGAGGTCGAACGCTGCCATACTAAGGGATTTAGACCTCACGTTCAGGCCCAAATCAACGTTTCACATAACTTTTAGAACAATATTTATTATTAATATTATATTATATTAATATATGTAAAGTGTT
>NC_029785.2:11098438-11101029 GCF_000816755.2 Arachis ipaensis
TATTTAGTATTATTAAAAAAGAAATACTATTATTATTTTAAATGATTCATTTTTTGTGTATTGATAGTTTGAAGGTATATTAAAATTATATGACATATTATCATATTAGCAATATTTTATACTCAATTACTTGAATATATTTGAATTTGATAAAAAAAAATCATAAATGGTAAAAAAAATGAGATTGAAAATACAAAATATTACATATCCAAATTAAATAGACGTAACTTATTAAATTTAAATATTCTTAGCATTTATATCGAAGAAAATAATTCGGGATGGAATATGATGGATGTAATGCATTGTAAATGATTGTATAAAAGATAATTTTGCTGTAAGGACAAAAAAACTGAATATGAATAATTATTATATAATTAAAAAAATAAAAATAAGGTTGAATTCATAAAAGAATAGCAAAATTATGATTTATATCTTAAAGGAGATTAATTTCGATTAAAAAAAAACATTATCATTATATGAAATAGTTAAGAAAAAAAAGAAAATTAAAAAATAAAAACAAAATACCTTGTCTCAATATAAAATTGAGCTCTTTTCAAGAAAAATAATTTTACCCACATTCTATTAGATTGGTCATAATATATAAATAAATCTAATCATCCTTCAATAAAATAGAGTTCATTGTCTTTTCGTTGAAATCTTACATCCATATCATTCAAACTCGAATCACTAAATACAACTCGATGTGTTATTTGATAGATATGATGCATTCTTAAAAAATTACAACAAAGGACAATCCCGCTGAAAGTTAGATAAAAAAAAAGGTTTTAGTAAAAATAATCATGAGATTATCAAAAAAATAAGAGAATAACGTCAATAAAAGTTCATAAAAATTTGTAACTTATACCTTAAAATAATTTACTTAGATAAAAAATGAAGGATACATCTTTATTCTATGAAGTAGTTAAAAAAATAACAAATTAAAAATTAATACACACGATAAAAAATATTATACATATCCTTTAATCACACGAAACTAATTATGAAAATGTTCGATCAATATATGTGTTATTAATACACATGTATATAACAAAGTCATAAACGTTAACATTATATATAAATGTTAATTATGTATGATTGATAATTACAATAATTGACAATTAATATAATTGAAATTAGAATGTTTCACAATTAGTATAATTAGAATTAGAATAATTTATAATTGAAATAATTAATAATTAGTATAATTATTCATTAAATATTAATTTTTATAGGTGAATTCTATCTTACCTTCTCTAAATTAAAAGGTAAATTATTCCTTATTCTTATTATTAAATGAAATGAAATAAATTGTGTATCTGACGCTGCCATGTTTTCATATTTGTCCTCCTCATCCATATCTTTTGCATTATCTTCTTCGATAATGTCATCGTTATCTGACCAATTTGATTCGACATTACACCGATCACAATTACAGGTGAAGCCATAGTCTTCCATCAATTTCTTCTACCTGCTAGCATAGTTTTCATTGACAAAAAAATAGCTCAAATAGATCTCCCTGCCTTGAAGAACATCATGAATCATCCTAACAATAATGTCAGTATTATTACTGCCATCCGGTAGATTACTATCCACATAATCAAATCTGCAGGCATTAGAAAGACAATCGTGGTTAAAAAAAAGGAGGCATAGGAGTATATACCATAAGCTCTAATAGACCTCTGGCCATCATCAACAGAAACCAGCTGCATTAAGCCAAAGACATTGTGGTTGTCCTTGGCCAGAAGCGTGGAGGTGAGTTCCAAAGAAAATACATTCTGAAGACCAATGGGAGCAATTGAGCAGAGAGATGAAATAAGAAGGTGTAGGAACTGAGCTGCAGAAATTGTAGCGTCATCAGGAGAACTATGAAGAGAAAGCAAGATTTAAAAGTCTGAGGAGAAGATATTGGCAAGATTGTACACAACAATGAGAAATTGAACCTAGACTTGAAGTTCAAGTGGATGTCCAAGAAGAGAAGAATAGAGTTGGCTTGAAAGTGAGACAATGCTTGATAAAATTAATTGATATAAATATATTAATAAAATAATTAAAAATAATATAAAAATTTGTAACCATCTATCTCCCTCTGACATTTCTAACCACATGTTAAACCAGTGAGAGAGGGCATTAATTATGATCCATAGGTAACTCTCAAGTGTCCAACGTGGCAGATGATGTTAACAATGTCATACAAATCCTCTCCCTCTTCATTCCCACTTCAAAAGAACTCTTTCTTCTTCTCATCTTCTTCACCCAAATAAAACCATAAGCCCCAATTTGTGAAGGCAGAAGGATAGAAGATTAAAGAGGGACCATAGATAATTTTGAAGAGAAAATGTCAAGGTGCTAAATGACGAACTCACCTGCATCATATGTGAGTTTCACTGTCGCTAGAAATTCAATTGTGAAGAGAAAGAATGAGAATAAGGTCGATGGGAGGTGCTTTATGCCGTTAACGACTTTACATTTTTTGACAATGTACCAGTGTACCACAATGCTGTTAGTTGCAACAATTGATGTTGGGATCCCAAGTTTTATGACCCAAATTTTTTTTCTAAAATCAGAACAGTAACAATTTCTTACTTCAAACA
>NC_029785.2:11101034-11101510 GCF_000816755.2 Arachis ipaensis
ACAGCAACGGGAACAGGAACAATAACGACGCAAATCCTAACCCCGATTTCATGCATAGATGAAGAACATGCAGAAAATCACTCAAACAAATTACATAATCAAGTGAGAATGAAATTTCAGACCTTATCTTACATAATTGCAAGTGTTGTCTCCTCCAACAGTGGCTCTTGCTCCCCCGCGATTGTTCTCCCTTCTCGCAAGTGGCCTCCGACGACTGCACAAACCCGACTCGCAAACGATGAACGACAACTCCGTTGGATTGATTGGAATGGAATTCGCCATTGTTGGGAAGCTCTCTCTTCTCTTCGCACCAAACCATTCTTCCCCTAACTTGTTTTAAAGCTTTCTCTTCTTAGGTTAAATATGTAAATTCCACCTATAATTTTAATTTTTAAGACAAATATTGATAGTTACAACCCTGTTAAATTAGTCATAGTATTGTTGGCGCTTCCATCTTTCATGGCCAGAAATGAGAC
>NC_029785.2:11102372-11149640 GCF_000816755.2 Arachis ipaensis
GTTTATGTAGCATCTTATGAAATCTAAAATAAAATTAAAATTAGAACTAGTATTGAAAATATTCTAATGAGCAAATAATATTTGCTCTTATTTTTCTTTTATGGCACTACAAAAAATGCATTAATTATCATGAATTCTTTTTGGATTTGAAAATTCATTAAATCTCCACCTTCATCTTCTTGTAATGATTACTCTGGTGTGGTGGTTTAATTGGTTTTTTTTTTTCTGGACACAGATTATAACAACAATTTTACGGAAATACTCATACGGAATAAGAAACATGACCGTTATAGGGATTTTGGCAGGGTTCAGATGACTCTAGCAAATAATTGAAATGGAAGAAAAGAAATGGGTCAAGAAGGACACTCCTTTATTTCTTTCATCCTTTGATAATTAGTGAATACTTCACTGAAACACTATTCTTCACATCTCATACAAAATTCAGTTTTTCAATTTCAACAGATGAAGCTATCCAAAGACAAGCACAAGTTTCATGATGTCAACTGACACAATTTCAAACCAGTTTTGGCCAATCAAGAAGCGGATGCCTGCATCATTTTTTTCCGCGTGGATCCCGGCTTAGCCCATATTTCTTCAGTGTTTCGATGTAATTTCTCATGAGGGTAAACTTGTTACTTCCCAGGTGATAGAAATAATCCCACGAATAGATTCCGGTTTTGTGCAAGTCATCAAAATTAAGCCTGAACAATCCAATTCATCAACTATGCATCACATTCCAGTTTGAAGGATTTAGATATTGAAATTTAGATCTAATGTCTAAGTTTGATGTACCTTACCCCGTAGTTCCCTACCGGTTCTGCAGACATGATTCCCACGTGCCGTCTCCCAGATATTACCTGGTTCGAGGGATCAATTGGAATGTAGTCAAATCAAAACAACAGAAAAAGAAGTAACAAGGAAGATTAATCAGACAAGAGATCTCATTGATTCAATTATCAAAGTGTACTAAAACTCAGGATATAGTTTCCAAATGGTGCAGTTGAAAAAGCATTCTGAGTTGCAGAAAGCAAGTACCTTTTCACCTCCAATTGATCTGATTTTTCCATCAACTGCAGGACTGTTTATTCTTAGAAACTCAGCCGACAACTTGAATACATGACCATCGGCAAATTCCACCTCCACCTGAGAACAGTCCAGGAATCATGCATAAGGAGGGTTAATAAGCATAATTTCTCCAAGAGAAAGATGTTTCAAGATGCAAGAACAATATGATAAGTAAGGATACAACAGAAGCAAAGCCTTTAACCACTACGAGTCATGTATAGAGTGTAACAACAGCTAACATTAGGAGAGTTCAGTGTAATTAACACAAAACAATAATGCTTTCCTTCTTTTCTACAGCTTCCAATTGCGTAATGATGATACAACTTAAAACACCCTTTCAAACCCAAATAGCACAATACTCAACCCAGTTATACCCTAGTTAGATACACAACATTCTTTCTTTTCTTTTCTTTTCTTTTCTGTAAATACTAAATGATATATAAGAAGAATACCATTCAGTATTTACAGCGTGTACCTTTCTAATCTTTCAACATGTCTGTGAAAGAAACACATTCAAAAAATTCATGACTTTTACACCAAATAGAGGCCAAACAACTCATCCTATCCCATGGTGAATTATACTCCAACCAAATACTTCAGATATGGTGTATAGTGCACTATGGCAAAAAGATTTCTTTCTCTCTTTTAGGCCTTCATATCATGAATCAAATGGGCCTTTAATATATTTGGGTCACCAAAAGTGTTCAAGCCATGAAAAACCCAAACAAAACAACAGTCAATATTCCATAGTCTCTCTCCTTCGGGATTCAATTAAAGGTGCATAAGTCAAATAAATTAGTAAATTACAGGAATGTTTTACTAATATTAAGTAACATTTTCTTATATTTGTGGCTAAATTTTCCTTCTAAACTTCGACTTATAAGAAAAATTCAAATTTACCCTATTCTCGGAAAAAAGGAATGTACATTTTTTCAAGGCAAGCTAAGAAACAAACTTTCATATTCTAACCCAATCATGTAGTAAACAATATTAAAAAAATAACAAATAAAAATTGAAAATTTTCCTTTTTGACTAAAAAAGGGAAGAAGTGCTAACCAATTTTGGGGCTTGAAGAGAGAATCTGGTGAGTCGGGGCATAGCCTCTGCCACTGTGTTGATACTCCGAATCGCAGCCATGACCATCAAGGAAGCAAGGGGTTTGATCGAATTCTCTTTTTCTTTTCCTTTATCCCTAAGTCAGGCTATATCCTTTGTTTGTTTGTAGAAAGATTTTGCAATGTCTGTGCTCAACAATTTTCCAAAACAACGCAATACAGACCAAAGCAACAGATTCAAAACTACTCACTATATCAGCATCACGATTGTGTCGAAAGATGATTCTTCAGTCCAATAAATATTGGAATCAGCAATTTAGGATTCTGGGACGAGAACCTCTAAAAGAAACAAAACGATTCTACAATAAAGAGAGATGCCAAGAAAGTTAGAAGGATAAGGGATGCAAATATTAGAATCAAGGTTTGGAAAACTAGTCTGGACCAAGGTTCTGAAAACCGGACCGGTTATCGAACCACTCTAGTCACTGGTTTACTAGTTTAATAGTTTAACCGGTTCAACTGGAAAAACCGTTTTATATTAAAATAATAAATAAATTATAAATAAACACTCTAAAATATAATTATAGTCTAATATAAACTTTAAAATATCTTAAGATCTTTAGATAAAGTACAAACTTAAATATTTTAATGAACTGAAGGTTTTGCTTTCAAAGTTTGCTATAAGAGAAACCAAAATCCTTTCTTCATCCTATAAATGTTTGCTTTGATGACATTAATCAATAAAGCAATTACATCGAAAACATATCAAACCATTTCCAACTCTGGTTTAAATTTGTCCAAGCAACAAAAAAAAGAATGAAGGTTTCGTCACCGAAAAAAAAAGAATGAAAGTTCCTCGAAGTAGCAGCTGAACAATCCACATCATTTAACACAAACTAGAAGTTTAGAAACCTCATTCTTCCATAGCTGCAGGCTCAAAGCTATCGCCACCTAAATCTAACCTGCCACCTAACATACCACAAATTTCTAATCAAGAGGAGACTCAAACCTGCAGACTCACAGTAAAATTGTATTCACTTGAGGAGACTCAAAACAAATCAGGAAAAGCAAAAGGATTTCACAATAACCCAGAGCTAAACTTGACATTTTAATGCTCCTTCATCGTGTTACTCAATAAATCATCAAAACAGCCACAATCCAAGCACATGTAAATCACAAAACTTAACCTTACACTTGTCTATTAAAAGCTCAGTTACTAATATGCAAGGTCAATTATTAGAGCGTGATCCTCAAAATCTTAGTAAAACAACACATAATTTCGATTCAGCAACATTAAACCAAGATAATCGATATTGATCAGCATCATGCCATAATTCATCTTATTATGTATTTATAAGCGTAGATAGATTTATTATCAAAGACTGGAATTAATTCCAACATATCTTCAGAAATCAAATAAGAATTCACAAAAGTTATTTATGTCCTCCAAATTACCTCCATATTTATGCCACAATGAAACTTATCTCACATATGCAATAGTTAGCACTTTAGCAGCTTCTCATGATTATTGCTCTTTAAAAGATCATTCTCCTTGTCTAGAATAATTTCTATTTAAAAAACAGTTTTTTTTGTCGAAGTGATAAACTACTGTAGTTATGGGAATAGAAGAGCAAGAATGAGCAGTGAATCCGTAACACAGGCAATGCAATTTATTATCAACCAGTAACCCAGTAACAGAGTCATCAAAATTGAAATTTATCATCACGCAGTGAGCAAAGCCAATCAACCAAAAACAAACGCTCAGCAACACAGTGACACACAAAACATCAGCATAGAAAAACCAAAGCTAATCAATAATCACAACACATTCAATAATCAATAATCAGTAAATTAAAATAATAAAATCACCACACACACAAAACAGCAGCATAGCAGAACCAACCAGAGAAATAAATTTAACACATCAGAAATTACCAAAACACACAAATAAATTAAAAGAAAGCTACAAACCCTAAGATGGAGGACCCGGTGTGTCTGAGGGTCGCGGACGACATTCACCGCTGCGAGGAGGACGGCTGAGAAGCAGACAGCGGCGCACCTGAGAAGCGGATGACGGCTTGACCGACAGGAGGAGGAAACACGGCGCTTGCGATGATTCTTCCTCTATATGAGCGCGACGGCGACGTGTCTTCCTCCGTGCGAGCACAGCGACATGTCTTCCTCCATGCGAGAGTGACGCGGAGGAGCGGCGTGTGCGGGGGAACACAGTTATAAAAAAACCCTCTGTAAATTCAAAAATACATAAAAATTCAAAATTATAACTAGAGTCTCATATTCTCATAATCTCATACAATAACTCACTATCCACAGGTACTTGTTCATTAATATTTGACAAAAAGACAAATAGGTCCCTGAGCTTTTGGTCCGTGGACATTTTCGTCCCTGAGCATTTGAAAATACTTTTAAATTCCCGACCTTAGTAAATTTTGGACGGATGAGTCCCTTCGTGAATTTGCCTCCGCCGGACCCATCGGAGAAGTCTAATCTGGTTCCCCTGAGGATGACGTGGCACGCTTGGTTGACAGCTGGACTGCTGAGTAGAAAGTTCAGCTGTCAACCAAGCGTGCCACGTCATCCTCAGGGGAGCCAGATCAGACTTCTCCGATGGGTCCGGCGGAGGCAAATCCACGGAGGGACTCATCCGTCCAAAATTTGCTAAGGTCGGGGATTTAAAAGTATTTTCAAATGCTCAGGGACGAAAATGTCCACGGGCCAAAAGCTCAGGGACCTATTTGTCCTTTTGTCTTAATATTTTTATACATATCTGAAAGAAATAAGTAAAGACAATTATAATAGGACAATGACAATCTGCAGGTCATCCAACTCAAAATCCAAAACCTGGACTAAATCCCCATAGTGGTCCCCCAGATTCAGCCCGTGCACCAATTTTGCCCCTGAGATTCCAATTGCACTGTTTATGTCCCCCAGATTCCGATTCGAGCACCATAATGGTCCTTCGAAGATTTTCTGGCGTGACTCAGCGAGGCCTATAAGCCACAAGAGCCGGATGATAGCTCAGATGAATCGGGCATTGGATATACTGTTCCTTCACAGAAGAAGAAAGTCAAGAAACCCAATGCAAGGAAGAAGGTCCAGGCTGAGAGTGGAAAGGAAAAAGGGAAGGCCAAGGTCTGTGTTGATGATGATGGATTTGTGGAAGACGTTTCTGATGAAGATGTGGACATTGGATTTGTGGGGGGAGGTATAAAAGGGGATAACATGGACTTCTTTCCCAACTATTAACTGTTGAATTTCAGGAATACATGGATAGGATAAAGCGGCTGAACGAGGACGCATGGAAGTATCTTGACAAGTGGCCAAGGGAGGCATGGACGAGGTCACAGTTCAGGCACAACCCGAAATTGGACTCGATTTGCAACAACGCCTATGAGGTTTTCAATTCAAAGATCAAAGAAGCAAGGGGCAAGCCTATACTTACTCTTCTAGAAGAGGTGAGAATGTTTGTCATGCGGACTATGGCTAAGAACAAGGTTAAGTTGGACAATCACTTGGGGCTGTTACCACCCGTAATCAAAAGTAGGTTAGAAAAGGTGAGGAAAGAGTCCAGACATTGGCATGCTATATGGTCTGGAGATACTGGATATGAGAAGTTTGAGGTCCATGGGCGTCCAACAAACCATGTGGTAGACCTGGGGAAAAGATTATGTACCTGCCAGTTCTGGATGTTAACAGGTTATTTTCTCCCATCCACTTACCTTTGCTCATTTAATTTTACACTAGTGTTATAAATAATTTTTGATTTAACCTAAGTTGGAAGTAAACTGGACTTGTAGGGATTCCATGCGTTCATGCTTGTGCAGTACTGGCCAGAGTCAACAAGCACCCAGAGGATTTCTGCCATAAGTTGATAACCATGGAGTCTTACAAGGAAACATACAAGTACCACATCAATCCTATACCTGGCCAAGCCTTCTGGGAACAAAGTCAGTTTAACAAGCCATTGGCACCACCAATCAAGAGGAAGCCAGGGAATCTTCAAACAAAGAGGAGGAAGGACTCAGATGAAGTCTCAAGTTCTAGCAAGAAATCTAAGCCAGTAACAGCCTTGAAAAGACAGCTTCGGCCTTTCACATGTAAGTACTGCTTGCAAAAGGGTCACACCAAGAGAGGATGTGAAAAGAAAAGAGCAGCTGATGCTGCTCAAGCTGCAGCTGATGCTGCGGCTGCTGCAAAGGCAGCAGAGGCTGCTAAAGACCCTAAAAATGCTAGTGCACAAGCAATTGCAACTGCCCAGGCCACCACAACTGACACTGCAACTGCCTCTGCATCTGCCAGTGCCACTGCAACTGCTACTCCAAATGCAACTACTACTGCTACAGCTACGGCTAATGCTAATATTACCATCAATTCTGCTCCTATTGGTCAAGCATCAGAAATTGATCTGTCACAGTCAATTTGTTCTGAACCAGAAGACTCTCAAAAGGTACAATTTTAATTCTATAATAAGCCTTTGTAATTAATGGAGTAAAAACTCTGAAAAAGGTTTACTGAGTGACAATGTTTGGTATTTATTTCTGGTTTGAAATTTGTGTAGTTCACTGAAGTAACTGGGGAACCAGCCACAAGACCTGCCAAACTGCCTACTAGAAGAAGGTCACCTCCAACAACCCCTTCTACAGCACTGGACCCAATGAAGGGTGCGAGTTCTGTCACTGCTTCACGATTCACAAATTTTCTGAAGTTTGTGCCGACTCCTGGATTTAAGCACCCCCGAAAGAAGTGAACTTTCATATTAGGACATTAGGACATTTTGCTTGTCAAGTGTTAGTTTTTTGTTAAAAGATACAGTGACTGCCTCACTCTAAACAATGGTTCATTTTGTTGATTACTAATCAAGTATGTCATGCTACTTGTTCAATTACTTATGGTTGTAATGTGTTAAAACTATGAATGGTTTGCCATATTTTGGTATTGATCAATTAATATTGTCCATGGTTTGGAATCTTTCTGTTACTTATTTACAAGTTCTTTTACTTCATCCAACAGGATATTATATTATATCAAAGTAAGATGATTTACACAAACCTTGTTATGTTACCACATAACAGTTTCATTCATTAATTTGGGAACTGCATTACATTGACATGTTCTCAACCCTTTAATAGCACCAATCCTACAAAAACAACAATTACTAAGAACCCAAATCCAAGAACATGAGTTATGAATTTCAGATTCCTAATGTCTGCCTCCATCTTGCCCATCCGCCATGCAAAGTTCATCTTCCTATCACCATCATCATCTCCTGCAACAGCTCCTTCAGACAACTCCTCTTGCACAGAATCAGCCCAGACGAATAACCCACACCATGTTTTCCCACTTGTCTGCAACCAACCAAAATAATCAACCGAAAAAAAAATTTTCAATCTGCTACAAATTATTAAACTTTACTCACATTATAGTTGGGGCAACCAAAGAAGGGCTTGTTAGGATGCGACTCCGTCCCAGACCACCTTAGCACCGGGCGACAACCACAGCCGCACCAGTCCGAAACCCGTCCATGCCTGCTTCGCGTCGTGCTTCTTCTCCAGTTCTCCGTCGACGATGACCGGTTGGAACTTCCTGCAACATGGCTCCCACTTCCTCTCATGGTGGACAGCTATCGGTGTACAAAAGAGATGTAGAAGAAGACGTTGATGGAGAGAACCTCAATGGGAAGGCCAACGAAATTTTAGGGTTTAAAAATGAGGACAGGGACTACATTAGGAAATTTTATCACACATTCCACGTCATATGTACACTACGGCGTCCAACGTGGCAGTGGCTGTGCCACATAAGCAACGCTGTCGCTGAGTCACGCCGGAAAATTTTCGAAGGAACATTAAGGTGCTCGAATCGGAATCTGGGGGACATAAACAGTGCAATTGGAATCTCAAGGGCAAAATTGATGCACGGGCTGAATCTGGGGGACCAAAATGGGGATTTAGTCCCAAAACCTGATATCTATGACATAAGTGCATAACACATTTACCCCACCTCAAAAGCCAAAACCCGATATCCATGAGATTTTTTTTTTTTGGACATTTGGGTACTTCTAAACTCCGAATACTTCTAAACAATAAAGTTAGCTTTTTCAGATCCCACATGAGAATCACCATTTACATTCTTCTATATTAGGGGTGTTCAAAACCGATCCGGACCAAACTAAACCGATGGACCGAACCGAAAAAACCGAAAACCGAATTAACCGAAAACCGAAAAAACCGAAAAAATGATGTTTTGCAGTTTTTTTGCGGTTCAGTTCGGTTTTCGATTCTTGCCACCAAAACCCTAATCGAACCGAACCGAACCGGTTCTTCAGAAAACCCTAAAATTAAAACTACCCCAACCCTACCCGATCCGGACCGAACTAAACCGATGGACCGAACCGAAAAAACCGAAAACCGAATTAACTGAAAATCGAAAAAACCGAAAAAAGTGATGTTTTGCGGTTTTTTTGCGGTTCGGTTCGGTTTTCGGTTCTTGCCACCAAAACCCTAACCGAACCGAACCGAACCGAACCGGTTCTTCAGAAAACCCTAAAATTAAAACTACCCCATACCCCCACCCCCCCAAACGCGTTACACTTACAGGCACAGCTGCGCGAGTCCCTCCCTTCCCCGGCTCCCCCCATGGAAACCTAACCCCGCCGCCCAAACCCCAGATCGGAGCCACCACCCACGCACCCACGCACCCAAACGGCCAGCAGTCACCCACCTTCTTCACTCATTGTTATTGTCGTTATATTTCATTAGATCAAGACTTTGTTAGCTATTGTGTATTTTGGCTTGTTGATTTCAATCTTATGACATTGCATAATAGTATGGTAGAATTTTTTTTATTTGATTGAAAAAATCGAACAAACTGAACCAAACCAAACCGATTTTAATTGGTTTGGTTTGGTTCGGATGACCTTGAAAAAAAACCGAACCAAACCGAACCGCAACTTAATTAAACGATCGGATCGGATGGCTTTTCCTTCAAAAACCGAACCAAACCGCACCGCGAACACCCCTATTCTATATGACTCATTATCATGATTATTTATGTACCAATATTTTAGTAGCATACCTATCTAGCAGTAATAAACTAATAATCTTGTACAACAACTCAAATTAAAGAAGCTTGATGGAATTAACGGAAGATTTTGTTAACAATCTGGAATGCTGGTGCTTTTTGGAATTTATGTTGATGTCTTAATTTGTGCATGCCGTCCACTTGATGCTCATATAGTCGTAGACTAGACCCTATTATTAATTAGCTATTTAGCTGTACAACATAGCTTAAAAAAAATCAATAACAAGAACAACTAACAGTCTAACACAACAGCAATATGAACATAGCAAATAAATTAAAAGATGCACCAACGAGAAAAACAACAACACAGCAGTGAGGGATCAAAGAGGGGTAGAGGTCTACAGGACATACCGTAACTGAGACGGCGACGACGACGGGAAGGAGAGGAGGGCCGGAGAATGGAACTCTGCAACTTGCGGCGGCTGGCTGGAAGAGGCAGAGGCTGGAATTTCATTCAGCGATGGGGTTTCTCCTTTAGTTGGTGAAAATGCTTTCACGCAGAAACGCCGGGGAAAGTTGCAGAGTCGTCGGAATCGCGGTTCCGCCGGCAACTCACGTTTCGGGAAGAAAGTTGGCCTAGAGCTTGGTTTATGCGGCACCCGACCCGAATCTGAGGCACAACATACTGAAAAGAAGGCGCTAGAATCTTAGGTTTTCCCCCATTTTCACCCTTTCCAATCTCTTTGCCTCTGAAATTTGAAACCCATCATATCTCTTTCTCTATTTCATCACGATAGTTGTTCTTCGATTAGAATTTAGAAGAGAAAAAAGACGTGTTTGAAATTAGGCAGAAACTCACCTACAGTCCTACGGTCCACAGCACATGAATTTGTTTTTGAATGTATGACAGTGTTATCATTTAGTTTAAAAAAAATTGATTTATTTTATATAAATAATTTAATAGTATTATTATACTCATATGATTAATTATATTTATTTGATTTAAAAAAATAACGTTGTTAATTTAAATTATATCTATTTGAATTTTTGGATAATCAAACTAGACTAGATATTTGGTTGACTTTTAAAATTTAAAGAAAATTATGGAGGTCATAGTAGACATAAATACCATGAAACAGAGGTAAAGATTCTAAAATTAAATTATCTCTATTTCATAACTTTTTTACTAACAAAATCTGGGTTCAAAACTGTCATGAGATATATTTCACTTTTTATTTGGATTTGAAAATTAAAGTTGGTTCAAAACTGTCATTAAGATAAAGATATTTCAAGATTTTTTAATTTGTTTTTTGGTTTAAATTAATCCTACTGACAATGTCTTTATATTTTCTGTTATATATGCAAATCAAATATTATTTTTCCGTAAATAAAATCAACTCGTAACTCGTTCAAGTGATACAAATAATTAATGGAAATAGCATAAGTTATAACGAACCTAGTAATAATTAATCGAACATAAAGCTGAGTTGAGAATCCTAAAGAAGAGCCAAAAGAACTAACCAACTGCAGGTATGCAAAAAATTTGTACATTCATAAATAATATTATTTGATCACTGTAAGCATGTAACCTTTGATGTTGATTCAGGAGTAAGAAAAATCAATCCAAGATGAGTGATTTACAATGGAAGAAGCTGAAGGTCTTGGAAGCGGGTTCTTATGGCACTGTTTATCTTGTCATTGTTGTTGATACACAAACACCGTATCAGAGCTTCATTGCTGTGAAGAGCTCCATTCCCAGGTTGGCATTCTCACTGGAGAAAGAAGAACAGATTTTTAAATCAATTTGAAAAGGTGAAAGCGGTGGTTGCCAAGAAATCATTCGATGCTTTGGAACTGAGACCACAGTAGAGCACGAACGTCACTTCTACAATCTTTTCCTGGAGTATGCTCCCTACGGTTCTTTGGCTGACTTGATCCACAAGAAACCTCTCCCCGAGACCGACGTGAGTGTCTATGCACACATGATTGTTAAGGGGCTTTCACATATTCATCGCAAAGGAATAGTCCACTGTGACCTCAAGCCGGAGAACATTCTTGTGTTTCCTTCATTGGATAAAGAGATTGCAAACTATCAATTGAAGATTGTGGATTTTGGATTATAGAAAACCAAAGAAGAGGAAGCAGATGTTGAGCTGTGGAAGTCCAAGCCTAGAGGTACGCCGGCATACTTGTCGCCGGAAGCGTTTTCCAGTCATATTGATGCTCCGATGGATATATGGGCACTTGGTTGCATAGTGATTGAAATGCTCACTGGATTGTCTGCCTGGGGTGAAAGCTCTTTGCTTACTGAGGAGTTGAGGTACTTCGTTGAGCATCATGAACTATCACCTAAGAAGCCACAGGGAATCGGTTTTTTCTGTCATGATTTTCTGGAAAAGTGCTTTACGAAGGATCCTAGCAAAAGGTAGACTGCTGACATGCTTCTTGATCATCCTTTCCTTTATATCACACTGTTTCATTCATATTATCTTTCAACTTGGCTATGATTATTTTTCTTAATTAGTTTCATTGCAACCTTATTTATGGTTTATGTAGTTAGAGCCATTATGATGACATTCTAAGATTGAATGGTTTTGTTTATTGTGTCCCCTGTCCAAGGGCCTGATGGCTATGCCGTAGGGTTTTTTGGGTCAGGCCGTCTTCTTCTCCTTGATGGCTTTGCCGAAAAGGAGTTGGAGTCGCGCGGTGTTAGAAAATAGAAAAGTTGTACAAAGTGTTGATTAATAATGAGTCTATCTCTTAACATTTATAGTTTGTAAGATTTAATAAACTATGTTAATAAAAGTGGTTTTGTTTGCTATTTATGCTTCGGCTGTTATCAGTTCCTTTTTATGTTTCAATTTTCTTTTTCTTTCTTCCTTTTATAATCCTGCTTTTAGTATATGATCAAATTATTTAATTAGATAGAAAAATATCAACCCGTGTTGTTATTCTTTTAGGAGTAGTAAACCATCAATTTATTGAACTCTGAGTAACATCAATTCTGAGCAACATTATCAATCGGTAAAACTTGTTGAACTCTGAGTGTTCCTCCAAGAGGAATAAGTGAGTGCAAAACATTTTGTTTTTTGGATTGAAGTTGTGTTATTGAAGTATCGATTTTCTAGTTTCATTGATATCTAAATTTTATGATATCAATTTAATTATATTTTGATCAATTTTTTAATCCTGTATTCAGTTTGATCTTTGGGAATCATAATTCTTTTCCTCAATTCTCTCTGAGCTTCGATCAATTAACATACATTGATCCTGCATTTTCCTCCTTGATCTTTACTGGTTAAATTTCTTACTAATTGCACCAATTCGGTATTAATTTCCTCAACAATGAAAATTTTCTTGTTATCTCTTCGCTCTTCTGTTGGGATGATATTATGTATTCATAAAAAGTAAGCCTGTTTCTTAAGCAGAATCTACTAAGATCTGGATGTCTATTCTATTCTAAAGGAAGAAAGTTAAGTAGAATCTTGAAGCATCTGCTGAAGTAGCAGTGGCACGAGTTTGTCCACCAAAGCTTGCATCATTCTGCACTCAACCACACTAATGTATCATAATTCATGAATAAAAGTTGTTGATTGAAACTGGTAGAATAATATATATAAATAAATCTTGTTGTTGGTTTTCAGAGAAACTATTCACTTAATCTGTAAAAAAATTTGATGAGTTTTGCATTGAATTAGTAGCAACATTGCGAAATTAAACCACTATCATAAGCAAGTATAATTTCCAGGGAGATATATAATCTTGAGAATTATTAATTCACAAGTTCGGTCGAAAGTCGAAACTACAGAAGTAACTTCTGTTTGACCTTGATATGTGAAGCTAGCTCTTTCAACAAGCATTAATCTACAATCAATAAATGATAAAAACAAATTCTTGAAAGCAAAATGAATCAAGGTCAGAAAGAAATGAGCAAATTTTGTTGGAAGAAACCAGCAATCTCTACCATTCTGTGATTGACAAAAATAGAAATCGAGTTAATTTGGTTGGAATTGATTTTTGGGACCATCCGAAAGCATGAGAGGAGAGTAACATATAGAAAACAACCTAAAAGGATTAAACCAAGATTATTTACTAAAAACACTCACAAATGGTGAATGATTTTGTATAAATCTGCAAAACACAAATGAACACAAGAAAATGTATCAAAATATAGTTAATATTTTACTAATTTTGATTGTAGAATATTGACATTATAACATACAAACATGCAGCTACACAAGTTGAACAAGTAAAAACCAGAGAGACTCCACAATGGTAAATATCAAATAAATTAGGCTATTACATAAATTACTCATAGTTTGCATCAAACCAAGGAAGTTCATCATTTGTGAACAAAAACCAAAGCTTATCCACAAGAACAGAAGAAACTGAAATGAATATGAATATAATAGTATATCAAAAATTTAAATTAAGAAATTAAGAACAACCTCAGGTGGGAGATTCAATTTAACATCAATTTCTAAAAATGATTCAGCATCAGCACCTCCTGATGTCATATGATTTACCATAAGTGCTGCAAATCATAGCAATAAAAGCATGAATCAAAAAAGAAAAGTCACATGAAATATCTTTTCATTTTTTTAAAAGACAGATCAGTTTATCTGTAGAAAACTCTTAACAACAAATATAAAAAAAAATTTGGTCAATTCACAAAAGCCATTGGAGCAGCTCAACCAAGCAATCTTCCTCTGTCCATCATTGGAACAACTTCAAAGTTCAAAAATTGAAGTTTAGGCAGTGAGTACCTACACAAACAAGAAATAATTAGTATTTGATTTCAGATGCATATTTATTACTTGTCTGTTTTTCATCAAATCTAAGGGTTTGAAAACATCTTGTGCAAATCTAATGAAAATCTAAAGAATTCTAATATGCATCCTTATTATGACATTGAGAAATAAATTATGAAAATCTAATGTTTTGTGGCTAATTTTTTATTTATCGTAGAATAAAATTAGCCGCATCACTTTTACTTATAATGATTTAATGAAATGATAATTTATTATATTATACATAAATAAATTGATAGACCTGCATGTAAATTCTTGCTCTCAATATTGATACACTCTGTTAATTATCATGTCTCTGTTTAAAATTATTACTTTAATTAAGGCCTAAGCTTAACTGATTTTAACACAATGACAAAAACATGCTCTGAATTATTATCACTATGTGATGATGTTGTCTTGACTAAAATTCAATCTGACAGCAACATCATGAATCGATAAAACTTGTGTCACTTGTGAAACTCTGAATGTTCCTCCAAGTATAATAAGTGAGTGCAGAACATAAATGTAATATTAAGAGGGATTGGATTGATTAATGAAATTGTATTTTCAACATGTCTTTGTTCTTCTTTTCCTTGTATAAGATATTCTCATTTTAACTACTTTTGTCAACATAAAACTTAATTTAAATGTCGTAACAAAAATTGCACTTATTTGTTATTGTTTACTAGTAGGAATTCTAGATGTTTATTCCATGCCCTTAAAAAATTATTGAAAACTAATTCAATTTGTTTATAAAATTTAGGGAATATATATTCTAAAAGCACATATTAAAATTTTCAATTGAAATATTTTTATAAAAACTCAATTTTATATGAAGTTGTTTTTTGATGAATGACACGTGTTACCATTTGGTTTAAAAAAAATCGATTTATTTTATACAAATAATTTAATTAAAAAATCAATTGATATAGCTATAATGTTAGATTTTTTTACCGTATTTTATTTTAAAAACAAATTGACTAATTTAAATTGAGAAATTGTAGTTAATTATTTACTATATAATTTTTTTAACCAAAATTATAATTAAAAATCATTAAAAAATAAAATTATCTAATATATTGGACCAGCTCAATGTTAATCAGTTTTTTTTTTAAATAAAATACGGTAAAAAAATCTAACATTATAGCTATATCAATTGGTTTTTTAATTAAATTATTTGTATAAAATAAATCAATTTTTTTTAAACCAAAATTATAATTAAAAATTATTAAAAAAATAAAATTATCTAGTATATTGGACTAGCTTAATGTTAATCAGATTTTTTATTTCTATTATAAAATATAAAAAAATTTAATTCTCAAAAAATAATTCATGTTATTGTTTAGGATTTAATTTTTTTTATTGGGTTTTCATAAAGTTTACACAAAATTCACCTATCATATTGACTAAACTTATTTATTTACGTAAAGTTTGTTTATGGACTCAACAAACTTGTTTTTTTATTATTTACGTATTATTGTTGAGTTCATAAACAAACTTTACGTAAATAAATAAGTTTAGTCAATGTGATAGGTGAATTTTGTCCAAACTTTATGAAAAAATAATTAAAAAAATTAAATCCTAAAAAATAACATAATTTTTTTTTAGAATTAAATTTTTTTATATTTTATAATAAAAAAAACTGATTAACATTGATCTGATCCAATATATTAGATAATTTTATTTTTTTAATAATTTTTAATTATAATTTTGGTTAAAAAAATTATATAGTAAATAATTAACTACAATTTCTTAATTTAAATTAGTCAATTTGTTTTCAAAATAAAATACGGTGAAAAATCTAACATTATAGCTATATCAATTGGTTTTTTAATTAAATTATTTGTATAAAATAAATCGATTTTTTTAAACCAAATAGTTTATTATTTTTTCTTTTCAAAATGTTTTTTTACAGTGTTTTCAAAACCTTTTGTTGTTTTGTACCTTTTTGTTTTGGAAAATTCTATGGTATGGATGGTAAAAAACATTCACATATATAAATCTTGTTGTAAAATAAATAAAGATATACTAAATATTAATTGGCTCAATAACAATAATTTATATATGTATTTACTAATATTATATATTGTAATGTATATATATTTCTCTCTCTTTATATATATATATATATATAAATAAAGAGAGAGAGAAGTATTAGAACGTAAAGAGAGAGAGAATTGATTTGTTTATTGTATGTATTCCCTTGCCTCAGATCATGCTTTGATAGAGCTAGCAAACAATAAAGCTAGCAAGATGTATTAAACAAAGATTAATCCTAACTAACAATAGAGCTAGCAAACAATCAAAGAAAAATGCAAGTATTTACATATCCACATATTTACACTAACCAACAACATGACACACAATTGCAACTCCCCGGTAACGGCACCATTTTGATGAGCTATATTTTGTCGGTATAGAATTTTCCAATAGAATTATGTCGTGAGTATAGTCTAAACCAACAAGCTATAACGCATCAAACATAGAAAATGTGTGTCCACAATTCAAATTCAATAACCGAGAGTATTAGTCTCGAGTCGTTCTACTTAGGAGTTGCCCTAAGATGCACATCATTGGTTAGGAGTTCTCTTGTTGTTTGAGGTTGAATACAAGAAATGTAAACAAACTTGCATAAAAGCAATGAACAAGTAACAAGTATGCTAAAGGACACACAAAATTGAACTAAACAAGTGTGAATGACAATCAATCAATGTAAAAGCCTTGGCTTGGGTTGGGAATTGGAATTCCTATCCTCATTGTCTCCAACGATTGTGATGAGAATTGGTTATTGCTCCACTTAGTCAACCTCTAACTATGAAAGAAAGTCAAGTAGAGATAATCAATTTGAGTCCACAAGTCCTAGTCAAATCCTAAGGAAAGACTAGAGTTAATGTCATTCAAATCAATTAGCAATGTCCAATTATCAATCAACAAAAGGCTTTGACAATTCAAGTGTCTCCAATTGTCCAATCCCTAAGCCAATAATGAAAATCTACTCCATAGCTATAGTTGACATTTTCTCAAACAAGTGGTGAACAAGAATGAAAGACATTGTGAAATTGAGAAGAGAATTTGAATTCAAGCTATCTAATACAAGCAATCAACAACAATAAAGCAATTCACAATAATGAACATGAAATTCCTCAATGCATTAATAGAAATCAAAGTAACAAGATCCAAATCCAAGATCTACAATGCTAGAGTAACAAAAACACTAAATTGAGAGTAGAAGAGTGAGATCTACAAACTAGAACAATGTAGAATTGAGATTGAATTCAGATCTAACCAAAGGATCCAAGTGAAATTGGAATTGAGTAAGCCAAAACCTAGAGAGAAGTTAGAGTTTCTCTCTCTAGAAACCTCCAAAATTAACTACCAAATATCTAAATGTGTGTCATGTGTCTATCCTCTTCAATCCTTGGTCCTTTTAGCCTTTTTCCTCCAAAATTCAGCTCAAAACTGGGCCAGGAACTCTTCTAAAATTGCCAGGCACGATTTCATTAAAGAAGTCACGTGCCGAGCGTCATGCGTATGCGTGGGTCACGCGTACGCGTCGTTTGGATTTTTGTGATCCACGCGTATGCGTCAGGCCTACGTACGCGTCGATGAGAATTCTACCCAGCCACGCGTATGCGTCCATGTTTGCGTGCCAATCCCAGATTCCAGCTCCCACGCGTGCGTGTTGGCTACGCGTGCGCGTCGATGCGAATGCTCCAAAGCTCCATTTTTCATGCTCCTTCCACCTATGCATGCTTCCTTCCTCTCTTCTAGACCATTCTTTCCCCTATAAACTCTGAAATCACTCAACAAACGGATCACGACATCAAATGGTAATAGAGGGAGATAAAAATATAGCATAACTAAGGCCTAAAAAGCATGTTTTCAACCATTAAGCAAAATTAGGAAGGAAACATAAAACTATGCATTTTACATGGATAAGTGTGATAGAATGTTGATAGAACCCTCCAAATTCTACACAAAATAAACCCTAAAATTGAGGTTCATCAAATCTTCCCACACTTAAATCAAGCATGTCCTCATGCTAAAGGGATTGAAAGACCAAAGAATCATAGGAGAATGGAAATTTATAAGATGCAAATTACCTATATGGATGCAACTAATACAAATGTATCTATCTACTTGGTCAAAGGTAAATCAACTTCCAAGAATATATATGAGCACATAGGGCCAAAATGACAAAACAATTCATCTACCAATTCAAAGCATCAAAGTGGAGTGTGCATGACTTGCATGAAGAAAGCTCGTGAATGCCGGGAACAAGGAATTGAGCGTCAAACCCTCACCGGAAGTGTTTGCACTCTATTCTCTCTAGTGTTTAGGGTTGACCACTCAATCCTCCTCTAATCATGCTTTTCCCAATTTGTTTGTCATCTAACAATCAACAATTATCCAATGCATGCATACACCTATCATGAGGTCTTTTCATAGGTTGTAATAGGGTTAGGGTCAAGGTAAGGTTATATATATAGCTAAGTGAGTTCAAGATTTGAATTTTTGAGTAACATAAGCTTCCCATCTAACCTATATAACAACCTATAAAAATCTAATACAAGCCTAACTACCCATTCTTTTCTTCTTCACACACTCATGCATTTTCTTTTCTTTACCATTCCCCATATGCATTGATCATTATTGAACCTTACTTTGGGACATTTTGTCCCCTTTTTATTTCTTTCTTTTTCTTTTCTTTCTTTTCTTTTTTTTCTTTTTCTTTTCTTTTTTTTTCTTTTTCTCTTCTTTTTTTTCTTTTTCTCTTCTCTTTTTTTTCTTTATTTTTCTTTTGTATATTTTTTTCTTCTTTTCTTTCTTTTCAAACTACAAACATATACAAGAGCATCAATGCACATGGCTTCGTATTTAATGCATGAATATGTACCCAATCCCCAAGATCTTCAACGAAAATTCTAAACACTCTTTTATCTCAACCAATGTCCCGAGTTTTCCCACACTTGAATGACACACACACACTAGCCTAAGCTAATCAAAGATCCAAATAAGGACAATTATTATTTTTCGCTTAAAGGCTTGTAATGTGCTAATATTAAAAACAAAAGGGTTTATCATAGGCTCAAAGTTGGCTAACAATGGTTGATGAAAGGTGGGCCATTTGGGTACGTGGACTAAATGAAATGATGGCCTCAATCATATAAATGCATGTCTACATGGAATAATGGACATAAAGAATCGAACAAATCAAAGATCACAATTATAGAAAGAGAACAATGCATACAAGAATGAAAATAAGTGGTTATAAGATGTAACCACACAATTAGGCTCAAATCTCACAAGCTTGTGTTCTTAGCTCAAAACCATGTTCCAAAATAAATTCTTCAAGCAAGATTGACACAAAAAATTTTCAAATTGGTAGGGTGTCCAAAAAAATGTTTTCTTAGAAAAGAAGTCATCACCCTAATCAAGTAGTCCTAACATGCAAAAAATGTTCAAATACAAAAACTAACCATACAATCTATTCTAACTAATGAAAGAAAAATCAAAATCATAGGTGTTGAAAAGAAAAGGGTACCTACGGAAGTCGGTAATCGACCTCCCCACACTTAGAAGTTTGCACGGTCCTCCGTGCCAATGGTGATACGCAAAGGGGGATTCGGGTTGCCACTTCCATCATCCGTGCCTTGAGTGCTTGCTTCACTATTTTCTGAGTCGGATGTGGAAATGTCTGGCTCTTCCATAGGCAGGTTGACACAACTCCAAAGCTTCTTCATGTAAGCAAATCGGCGTTTGCTTCGCCCCTCATACCGATCTATCTTCTCATGGAGCTCTACAAGCAATTGATGGGTTGACTTTGGTGGTGCGGATGAAGTGGTAGGAATGGTGAAAGGAGGAGCTATGTCAAGGCTCGTGGTGTCCATGGGAGGCTGAAGATATTTCCAGCTCGGGATGATATCGCCCTTTGCCGGAATTGTAGCCTTCATGTCCTTAACCTCGCAAGGGACACTGGCAGCAGCAACCAAATCGGATACCAAGGCGGAAAATAGTAGATTACCCTTGGCATGGACTCGACCCATCGCTTGTCGGATGAGGAGAGGGATGTTGACTGGCTTCTCCATGAGTATGCACCAAACAAGAGAGGCAAGGTCCGCCATGATGGACGACTTATGGGTGCTAGGAAGCACTTAATGGGATAAGATCTGGGCCCACACTCGAGCTTCCACAGTGAGAAAATAGGCGTCAATGCACTTGGGCCACATCCTGAGTCTCCCTTGGGTCCAAAATGACTCTGGCTGGGCAATAACCGGAAGAATTGAGTCCCAATCAAACTAAAATTCATCCTACTGCCGTAGGACCTCTTGGTAACCATCCATTCCTTCCGATACCGGTAAAATATTAAGCACTCACCGAATAGCCTCCTCTGAAACTGGGACTTGCTTCCGGCACACATAAACCGACTGAAGAGATGGGAAGTGGTAATTGGAGTAAAACTCCACCACCCAAGAGAGGTTGGTCTCCTGTGGTCTTCGCAATAGAAACCCCCATCCTTGCCGCTCAATGTAGGGTAACACATACGGAGCAATGTGGTCCGAAGGGGCGAGTAGATACTCGAAATGATAGTTCTTCTCAACCATGGCGGGGAACATGAGCTCACAGAAGCGATTGGGAAACCTTGTGGGGTCCCTTGCCGGATTATCCCTCTCTCGTTCATCAATATGAACAATTGTCTTTGCCTTCTTGGAAAGGGGTTTAGTTCCTAGTGTAGGTTGCGCCTTGGAGGTTAATTTTTGGGGTGCCCTCTTTGTGGCCGGTTTCTTCGACGCCTTCTCCTTGCTTTTTCGGGTGGCCATCCTGAAAAATGAAAGGAAAGAGAAAACATTAAAACCCAAATAATCAACACTTGAAAAATAGCATGCAAGTGAAAAGTAGCGCCCAAAAGGAATAGTGCGTCTTGAGGACATGACATCTGCAAAATATAATCATGTAGCAAATCACTAGTATGAGATGCAAGAGTATAAGAAGCATGCAAGTATAAGGCATGAGAAGAGTAGAGTCAAGCATCAACAATAACGAAGGAGCAAGTCATGGGTAATGAGCATAAGAGAAGTAAACATGCGGTAAAATAGGCTCAATGCACTTAAAGGAAGGGAAAGTATATGAAGAAGAAGCACCAAGTTAAGAGCGTAGAGTTAAATTGAACCAAAATGTTATAGGTGCATTTCAACAAACACTTGGTGTGCAATATTCAAACAATGAGCAAGTAGAAAAAATTCAAACATGTAAAACCTCAAATAGAAAACCAATCATCACAACAACACCATATAGTCAAAAGGGATCAAGAGATGATAAAATGATCCATCAAAGCAAGAAAGAACTCAAATTTCAACACCCATGGAAAGTATGAAATGAAAGAAAGCAAACAAGCAAGGATCAATTAAGAAAAAATGCAACAAAGAGGAAAAGAAAGAGAAATACTAAATGAAACTAATAAGAGAAGAATTTAAAATAAGAGACAAAAAGAAAGAGGGAGTAGGGCTTAACCTTGAGAAGAAGAAGAGAGCAATGTGGAGTGTAGGTGGAAAATAGGAAGGAAGAGGGAAAGGAAAGAGGGGAGAGAGGAAATGTGGGAGTCGCCGGTGGAGTGGCCGGAGACAAGGGGGTAGGGTGGTGGGAGAAGAAAGGAGGAGGTAATGGAAGAAGAGAGTTGAAGAAATGATTCAAAGTGAGGCGCGTTGCACTTTAGGCGCGTCAGAGGTCCGACGCGTGGTTGGACGGAAAAAGAAGGTGACGCGTAACCGTCAGCTGACGCGCACACGTGGGTAGAGCTGTGCCTTGGGCATAGAGTTGGCACAAAGCAGGCCCAACTCTCTGGTTTTTGTACCAGGAGTGGCGTGCAGCACAATCGACGCGTATGTATCTATCACGCACACGCGTGGATTGTAAAGTTGGCGAGCAACGCGTATGCGTTGCCCACGCTTACGCGTGGGTCGCCTGGCACAAAATAGGCATGAAGGGGGCATAACTCTCTGGTTTTTGTACCAGAGTGTCCAGAATTCGCAACCAACGCGTACGCGTCTCCCATGCTTGCGCGTGGGTATGCGAAATGACAAGGGATGCGTATGCATCACCCACGCTTACGCGTGGGTTGCCATTGTGCCCTGGGCACAAAACAGGCACACAGGAGGCACAACTCTCTGGTTTTAGTACTAGAAGCTGCGAAAACATGTCCACGCGTACGCGTATAGCACACTTGCGCGTGGATGCCCCTTTTTTTTCCATTCACATGAAGAGGGGAAATTATAGCACAAATTGGTAGTAATGCATGCTAAAGGGGTCAAAAACATCAAAAACCTCATGTAACACTCAACCTTAAGCATTTCTTCACATCTCAATTCAATCAAACCATTATCAATGAACTCTTCATGAGCAATTTAACACAAAAGTCAAGCAAAAATCAACCATACTATGGATAAACTCACAAATCAAGCAATCACAAAAGTCACAAAGATTTAAAAGAGCTATATGCAAAAAGACTATGTACAAAGGTAGATCATACCATGGTGGGGTGTCTCCCACCTAACATTTTTCTTTAACGCCCTTAAGTTGGACGGTCATGAGCTCAAATCTCTTCGCCTTCGGGTGCATCCTCAAGGAGGAACACCTCAACCTCTTTGCTGCTTTTCATCTTTTCTCCATGGTATAGCTTTAGACGATGACCATTAACCTTGAAAATGTTGGGGCTTGAAGGGTGGCGCAGGTGGTAGACCCCATATGGTTCGGCTTTCTCCACTCTATAAGGACCTTCCCACCTTGATCTTAACTTTTCAGGCATCAATCTCAACCGAGAATTATAAAGGAGGACCAACTCTTCAGTCCTAAATTCTCTTCTTTTAATGTTTCTATCATACACCGCCTTCATTCTCTCCTTGTAGAGCCTAGAATTCTCATAGGCTTCCAATCTAAGGCACTCGAGCTCCACCAATTATAACTTCCTTTCGTCTCCAACCCCAAAACCTGTGTTGCGTTCTTTGATGGCCCAATAGGCCTTATACTCTATCTCTACCGGAAGATGGCAAGCCTTCCCATAGACCAACCGGAATGGGCTCATACCAATCGGCGTCTTGTAAGCCGTTCAGTAGGCCCAAAGTGCATCACCGAGTTTAGAACTCCAATCCTTTCTGTGAGACTTCACAATCTTTTCCAATATGCGCTTGATTTTCCGATTGGAGGCTTCGGCTTGGCCATTCGTTTGTTGGTGGTATGTCATGGCCACTTTGTGAATGATACCATACTTTTTCATCAACCCTGTCATTCTTTTGTTGCAAAAATGCGAGCCTTGATCACTCACGATTGCTCGTGGTGATCCAAAGCGGAAAATAATGTTATTCCGAACAAAAGAAAGAACCACATTAGCATCATTAGTTCGGGTGGGAATCGCCTCCACCCACTTGGAAACATAGTCAACAGCTAGTAGAATATACATGAAACCATTAGAATTTGGAAAGGGCCCCATGAAGTCAATACCCCAAACATAAAAAATTTCACAAAACAACATTGTTTGTTGGGGTATCTCATTCTTCTTAGAGATATTTTCAAATCTAAGGCATTGTGGACAAGAGCTACAAAATAGATATGCATCCTTGAATAGTGTAGGCCACCAAAATCCGCAATCCAAGACCTTTCTAGCCGTCCTTTGAGGACCAAAATGGCCACCACCCTCGGAAGAGTGGCAAGCCTCCAAAATGGATTGAAATTCAGATTGGGGAATACACCGACTAATTACTTGATCGGCACCACATCTCCACAAGTATGGGTCATCTCATACATAATATTTAGATTCGCTTTTGAGCTTATCCTTTTGATGTTGAGAAAAATTGGGAGGAAAGGTGCGAGCAACCAAGTAATTGGCAATAGGTGCGTACCAAGGGGTCACTTCGGATATTGCTAGCAAGCCCTCAAGAGGGAATGTATCATTGATAGGAGTGGAATCGCCCTTTGTGTGCTTAAGGCGACTCAAGTGGTCCGCCACTAAGTTTTGCGAACCACTCCTATCTATGATCTCAAGATCAAATTCTTCCAATAGCAACACCCATCGGATTAACCTTGGTTTCGATTCCTTTTTGGCCAACAAATATATATTTCAATGCCGCATGATCCAAGTACATTACCACCTTAGAGCCAAGTAAATAAGCCCGGAATTTATCCAAGGCAAAGACAATAGCTAACAACTCCTTCTCGGTGATAATGTAATTGGACTGTACTCCATCTAAAGTTTTAGAGGCATAGGCAATGACATAAGGATTTTTACCCTCGCGCTGTGCTAGCGCCACTCTCACCGCATAGTTTAAGGCATCACACATGATTTCGAATGGTCTAGTCCAGTCCGACCCTTTCACTATGGGAGCTTGGGTCAAAGCAATCTTGAGCTTGTCAAAGGTCTCCATGCACTCTTCACTCAAATCAAATTCCACATCCTTTTGCAACAATCGAGAGAGAGGTAGTGCCACATTACTAAAGTCCTTAATGAATCGCCGGTAAAAATCTGCATGTCCAAGAAACGCATGGACTTCCCTCACAGAAGATGGGTAAGGCAAACTAGAAATAACATTGATCTTTGCCGGATCAACAGAGATCCCATCATTAGAGACAATGTGCCCTAAAACAATACATTGTCTAACCATAAAGTGGCATTTCTCAAAATTTAACACAAGGTTTGATTTAGTACACCTCTCTAATACTTTTGCAAGATTGTCTAGACAAAGATCAAAGGAATCCCCATAGACACTAAAATCGTCCATAAACACCTCCATGCAATGCTCTAGAAGATCCGTAAATATACTCATCATACACCTTTGGAACGTTGCCGGTGTGTTGCACAAGCTAAATGGCATTCGTTTATACGCATACGTTCCGAAAAGGCATATGAAGGTGGTTTTCTCTTGATCTTTCGGAGCAATGTGAATTTGAAAATAACCGGAATAGCCATCTAAGAAACAGTAATAAGATTTATCGTATAGGTGATCAAGCATTTGATCGATGAACGGCAATGGAAAGTGATCCTTCCTAGTGGCTAAGTTCAATCGCCGATAGTCAATACACACCCTCCATGAGTTTTGGACCCTTGTGGCTATAAACTCATCCTTCTCATTCTTGATTGTAGTAACACCGGATTTCTTTGGGACCACTTGGACGGGACTCACCCACTCACTATCCGAAATCGGATAATAATGTCAGCTTCTAATAACCGAGTGACTTCCTTCTTCACAACCTCTAAAATGGTAGGATTTAGACGCCTTTGAGGTTGTCTAACGGGTTTGGCTCCTTCTTCTAGGAAAATTTGGTGTTCACACACTTGGGGGCTAATGCCAACTAAGTCCACTAAGCTCCACCCAATGGCCTTCTTGTTCCTCCTCAAGACATTAAGCAACTTCTCCCCTTGATGGGAGGAGAGCTCCTTTGCAATAATTACCGGGAGCTTTTGGTCATCTTCAAGAAAGGCATATTTTAGGTGGGATGGGAGTGGTTTCAAATCTACATTTTTTTCATGACTCGGCACTTTTTCATCCGGTGACATTGGAGGTGATAAGGCATCTTCTTTACATACATAGGAACTCCCCACACTTAGGTCTTGAATCATACTCTTTCCATCAAAATCATCTTGGTGGATGTTCCGAGGGTTACCTGAAACTGGAGGTCGATCTCGGACGAGATCTTCTGTACTGGTCGGAGATAACGTGTCCGGCTGGCTGATGGCGGCCGGAGCTGTTGTATCCGACTTGCGAGACTTACAGCACTGCTGATCCTTGGTCACCGGAGGGTGGGGGGTACCTGCAAGAGACTCCGATGCTTAAGTTAGCACGAGTATTAAGCAGGTTTTATGTAGAATCAGAGTATGAGTTATACCTGAGTGCTCCAGTATATTTATAATAGTGTGGGCTGACCTTTCTGATAAGATAAGTTAGTTATCTTTTCTTATCTTATCTTATTTCAAGTGAAGTCAGCTTATCTTCAAGGGAACCACCTTTATCTCTATAGGCTTGAATTGCCTTTGGATTTGGGTCGTGTTCCTCTATTTGGGCCCTTTATTGGGCTTTTCTGTTGATTTGGCCGATCTCTTTAAGAAGAGATCGGATAGTCGGACCTGAAGAGGTCGGTCACCGTGTCGCTAAACATCCCGGATCGGACAGCTCGACCCAGGGTATGAACAGTGCCCCTGCTTGAGCTCGGTCTTCTGCTTTGAGGTCGAGTTTTTTGACTTCGAACTTCTTATAGCGAAGCCGAACTTGAGCACTTTTGTCGATTCCTTTCTTTGTAGAGCTTTTTGAATGTAGAACGTTTTTCCTCTAAAAGCGCGCGCTTTTATATCGGCGCTTTGGGAACGTGCGAGGGTTTAATGTTTTCATTAATTTTAACATTAATTGCCCCGTTTCCCTTTGGATCTTTATTTTGATTTTTGAAAACCCAAAAACGGTTTCTCTCCCTCACTCTTTTCGTAACTTCTCTGCAATTTCTTTCTTTGTTCTCTCGCTCTCTGCCTTTCACCCATATTTCTGCTTTTCTTGCGTTGCGGCGTCGCTCGGCGGTTTTCTGGGCAGCTTCCGTTTCTGCACCTCCATTTTTCTCCTCGAAGCTTCTTTCGCCTCCAGGTTAGTCCCATTTCGTGCTTTGCTTTTGTCTTTGTGATGAGGTTTTGATTTTGGTCCTCCTTTAGAGAAAAGTTTGGATCTTTCTGTTTTCATTGTGTCCTGTTGTTGTTGAAATGTGCATTTCTGGGAGTTTTCTTTATCTTCTGCATGATCCTTTTTGTTTTTGTTCTGATACCATTTATCCAGAAGAATCCGTATCTGTTTCTTGCTTTATTTGACGGTTGCTTCGCCTGATTCCAAGAAAGTTTGCATTTTTGATGGTTTCTTCTTGGTGTACTTGATGTTTGGGGATGGTTCCTGTAAGGAAATGTTTTTGAAGACTTTTGTGTTTTATTCTGATGGAAAATGCTTGCTGTTTGAAACCATCTTTTCTTGTTTTGAGAGATGCTGGGGTGCGAGAAGTAGATTTCTACTAGAAACCTTGCTTTATTATTGCCTCCAAAGGATGCCCCAGGACTTTGGTTTGAGTCTTGGAGTTTTCCTTTTCTGTGTGTTCGCCTGTATCGTATTGAGTTGTTTTCTTCCTTGTCCGAGATGTTTTTAGTAATCCCATCTTCTTTTCTTACTTGTAGGATTAGTTGGCCTCATGTCTTCTCGCAATAACATTGTAGAGATGTCATCCAGAGTTCTCGAGGGGATGTCCGATTAGCTGGACTCCCTTGTCTTGTTGTGTGTTTCTGTTGTGGATGCTGAATTTTGCACAGAGCTGAGGAAGCGCCATAGGATTTGTGGTAACCGTGCTTGTGAGGGGGATTATGAGCTTGTTGCCCCTGATTCTGATGAGAGAGTTTGTTTTCCGACTTCCATCGAGGGGGAGCGTCCCTTCTTCTATGCTTATGAATACTTCTTTAGCCAATTAAACGTTACTTTTCCTTTTACTGCTTTTGAAACCGACCTGTTATGGTCATGTAACATTGCTCCGTCCCAGCTTCACCCGAATTCCTGGGGTTTTATCAAAATATTTTAACTGCTTTGCCAAGAGTTAGGCATAACACCTTCTGAAACTCTTTTCCTTTATCTTTTCGTCTCGGCCAAGCCCGGAGGTTCCTCCAAAAAGAAAGCTTCCTGGGTCTCTTTCAGATCGGCCCAGGGGCATAAAGTTTTTGCCATGTATGATGAGTCATTTAAAGATGAGCCCGCTTTACCTTGATGAAAATGATGAGCCCGCTTTTCCTCTAGAGTGGCAAAAGAATGTGAGAGTGCCACGTTATACATGGGAGATGCTTAGTGAGGTTGAGCGGGCCTTTGTAGTTGTTCTTGAAGATTTGTGGGGGAAACCTCCCCATCTAGATACAAAAAGATTCTTGAGTGATATATCTTTGGTTCGAACTACTTTGGGTACTGTCTGACTTGTTTTTATACTTGCTTCTGAGCTTTTCTCTTCCTATGTTGTAACTTGTCTTTTGTGGTTGATTCTGTATTTTCAGAGATGTCGAAAAATAATGACTCTATGAAGGCCTACAAGAAGGCGAAGAAGGCCACTGCTGCTCTAAACATCTCGTCCAAGGCGGCCGAAGAGGGATCTTCTCAGGTTCCAGTGATACCTCCTGTGCTGAGTTCTCCCGGACCGAGGAAAGCAATTCCTATTCCTCGGGTTCATCTGGTCGATCCTCCACAATCTTCTGCTGCAGCTTCTGGTGCTCCTCCTAGTAAAAAGCAAAAAACAATTGAGCCTTTCAACCTTGATGCTCCTAACTTTGATGCGGTCGAGTTTGTAGATCAACAAGTCGGCCCTTATGGTATTCTCCCCATGGACGACGTGTCGCTTCTTCATCATTTTGATTACATAACTCGGAGTAGTATCAAGATGGCCCACATGGGAGCGGCCTTATATCGAACTGCTCAAAGTCTTCCTCTCCATGCCACTAAAGCTTTTATGGAGGAGGCCAAACAGGAGTTTGATCGGATGAAAGGCGGGAGGTGTTGCGCCTGAGGGAGGAGTTGGAGAATGCCTGAGCTAATTACTCCGAACTCCAAGGTCATCTTGTTGGTAGTGTAACTGCTGCCTATGAGAACCTGAAGGAACAAGTTCGGGTTATTGCTCCCGAGGCCGACCTGACCCTCTTTAGCCTAGATAACGTCGTCAGGGATGGCAAGATTGTCCCTGATGACGAGGATGATGATGACGTTGAACCTCCCCCTGTGTCCTCTGCCAAGGTGTCAATTCCTACTGTTCCTGCCGAGGTCGACCCTCCCGCTTCCGATCCTGACTGTCAGATCTTAAACCGGGATGATGGTACAGTAGATGTTGTTCCTCTCTAGACTCGTCCTCCGTCTCCTCGGACTGATACTGCTAGAAAGTCTTCTGACCCTTAGCCCATTTATTCTGGATATTTACGTAGTTGGCCCGGCTTGTGGGCTTTTTAAACTCTTTATGTTTTGTTAACTGCTGGTACTTTCTCGTTGCTTGCCTAGCAACTTTTTGTTTTGACCAATAAAAGTAACTTTCCAGCTTTTGAGGTAGATTTGGGTGGCCTCTGAAGCTTTATATCTTTGTAGATTATATCATGCTTTTGCACTTAACTTGGTATCTTTTTGTTTTCTGAGGATGTTGGAACCCTGCTGCTCGTCCTCTTCGGATTTGCTTTATTGTTTGTAACTTGGGTCTTTTGAGGTTATGGCTATGTGGGTCCGACTTGTTTTTCAGTTTTCTCGCCCTTGCTCGTATTTTTGACGATTTATAACCGATTTCTTCAAGTTGGTCCTCCAAGTCGTTTTGTAATCCTCTTTCCTGGATCTTCGTCCGATCTCTTTCAGGATTTGCTTTTATAACTTTTTAGTAGTAGGAGTCCGACTTCGTCATGTCAGTCTCCTTTAAGTTATTTTTGTGGTCCTCTTTTTTGGACCTTCGTCAGGTCTCTTTCAAGGATTACTTTTATAACTTTTTAGTAGTAGGAGTCCGACTTCGTTATATCGGTCTCCTTTAAGTTATTTTTGCGAATAACTTTTTAGTAGTAGGAGTCCAACTTCGTTATATCGGTCTCCTTTAAGTTATTTTTGCAAATAACTTTTTAGTAGTAGGAGTCCGACTTCGTTATGTCGGTCCCCTTTAAGTTATTTTTGTAGTCCTCTTTTTTGGACCATTGTCAGGTCTCTTTCAGGGACTACTTGTATAACTTTTTAGTTTTGGGCTGACTTTGTTATGTCGGGCCCTTCTAAGTTAAAGTAATCCTCTTTAATAGGGTTGGTCAGACCTCTTTCCAGGGTTTACTTATAACTTGGGTAGACTTGGTCCGACTTCTTAATGTCGGCCAGTCTTTAAGTTATTATTTTAGCAATTCGTAAGACCTCGTCAGGTTCTTTTTTAGATCACTTTCGATAACTTCTTACATTATTCTGTGTTCATCTTTGCCGATTTGTAGAAAGTGGTTGTCATCTCTAGATCGTCCTTTGGGTGAATCACGTTTTCACCTTTATCAGACGGTTATCTTTATTGTGATCGTGCAGTGAAATTATTTTTTCACTTTCTGCCGATCTGTTGCTTTATAATCGGACGATGAATACTTCAGATTAATGCGTCTTGAAATCTTGTAGAATATCTAAAATATATATTTATTCAAAGGAAAGTGCAAATATGTACATGTGGGAATTTTTCATCCCTTTATAGCGTTTGAGTCTCAACTTGGTGCCTTATTAAAAAACCTTTTCAGGAAAAAGAGTGCATTCAATGGTGAGATCTTTTACTTTTCTAGCTGTAGTACCTTCTTAGGTTGCAAGCGTGCCATGATCTGGGAAGCTCTCGTCCATCGAGTTCGAACAGTCTGTAGTAGCCCTTCCCGAGTACTTTTACAACTCGGTAGGGTCCTTTCCAGTTTGCTACCAACTTTCCTTCTCCTGGTCGAATTGTTCCAATATCATTTCGGATTAGGATGAGGTCGTTCTCAGTGAAACTTCTTGGCACTACCTTTTGATTATATCTGGAAGCCATTTGACGTTTTAGTGCTTCTTCCCTGATCCGAGCTCTTTCCTGAATTTCAGGTGGTAGGTCGAGTTCTTCCTTCTGAAGTTGAGAGTTGGCCTTTTCATTGTAGTGGACTACTCTGGGTGACCCTTCCTCGATCTCTACTGGGATCATTGCCTCCACTCTGTATGCTAGTCGAAAGGGTGATTCATTTGTCGTGGAGTGTGGCGTTGTTCGATATGCCCATAGGACTTGCGGAAGTTCTTCGGCCCAAGCTCCCTTTGCATCTTGTAGTCTCCGTTTTAACCCAGCCAATATGACTTTGTTGGCAGCTTCGGCTTGTCCATTGGCTTGAGGGTGTTCGACGGAGGTGAACTGGTGCTTTATATTCAAGTCGGCTACTAGTCTCTTGAAGCCTGCGTCTGTGAATTGAGTGTCATTGTCTGTGGTGATGGAGTATGGAACTCCGAACCTCGTGACAATATTCCTGTATAGGAATTTCCGACTTCTTTGAGCGGTGGCGTTGGCTAGGGACTCTGCCTCTATCCATTTTGTAAAATATTCTACTCCGACTATAAGGAATTTTACTTGTCCTGATCCCTGGGGAAAGGGTCCGAGAAGATCGAGTCCTCATTTTGCAAATGGCCAGGGCGAGGTTACACTGATGAGCTCTTCTGGCGGGGCGATGTGGAAGTTGGCATGTTTCTGACATGGTGGACATGTCTTTACAAATTCTGTAGCTTCTTTTTGTAGAGTTGGCCAATAAAACCCCGCCCGGAGTACTTTTTTGGCGAGAGCCCGTGCTCCAGATGATTGCCGTAAATGCCGCCGTGTACTTCTTCTAGCACTTCCCTTGTGTTAGAGGTCGGCACCCATTTTAGTAATGGTATTGAGATCCCTCTTTTGTGTAGGATGTTGTTTATGATGGTGTAGTACTGTGCCTCCCTTTTTAACCTCTTTGCCTCCTTTTCTTCTGTGGGGAGTGTTCCTGTTTTGAGGTAGTTGATTATGGGGGTCATCCATCCTTGGTCCTGACCTGTTATGGCCAGGACTTTTTCCTCTTCCGAGATTGACGGGTTCTGTAGCATTTCCTGTATGAGGCTTCTATTGTTGCCCCCTGGTTTGGTGCTGGCTAGTTTCGAGAGTGCATCAGCTCGGGCATTTTGTTCGCGGGGTATGTGGCAGATCTTATATTCCTCGAGCTGTCCGAGCTGTTCCTTGGTTTTATCCAAATACTTTTTCATGGTAGGGTCTTTGTCTTGATAGTTTCCTGTTATTTGTGAGGTGACTACTTGTGAATCGCTGTAAATGTTGAGTTTCTGAGCTCCAACCTCTTTAGCCAGCTTCAAACCAGCTAATAATGCTTCATATTCTGCCTGGTTATTTGAGGCCGGGAACCCGAACTTGAGGGAGAGCTCAACTTGGGTTCCTTGATTGCTTTCTATTATCACGCCTGCGCCGCTTCCAGTTTTATTTGAATAACCATCCACATAGAGATTCCATTCTATGAGGGTTTCCAGGGCATTTGTGAATTTTGCGATAAAGTCGGCCAGATACTATGATTTGATGGCCGTCCGAGCTTCATATTGGAGGTCGAACTCTGATAACTCGATTGCCCATTGTAAAATTCTGCCTGCTAAATCTGTTTTCTGCAATATTCCTTTTATGGACTGGTTAGTTCGAACCTTAATGGTGTGAGCCTGGAAGTACGGACGAAGTCGTCGAGATGTTAGAATGAGAGTGGCGGCAAACTTTTCTATTTTCTGGTAGTTCAGCTCGGATCCCTGTAGCGCTTTGCTAATGAAGTAAACGGGTTGTTGCCCACTTTCGTCTTCTCTGACTAATGCTGAGGCTATCGCCCGACTTCCTACCGCGAGATATAATATGAGCGATTCTCCTTCTCGTGGCCGAGATAGGATAGGCGGCCGTCCTAAGAATTTCTTGAAGTCTTGGAAGGCTTGTTCACATTCCGTCGTCCATTCGAACTGCTTTCCCTTCCTTAAAGTAGCATAGAAGGGGAGAGATCTTATCGCTGCTCCTGCTAAGAATCTGGATAGGGCGGCCAACCTCCCGTTGAGTTGCTGTACTTCTTTGACACAGGTGGGGCTCTTCATGTTGAGTATAGCTTGACATTTATCCGGGTTTGCTTCAATTCCTCTTTGTGTGAGCATGAACCCTAAGAATTTGCCTGCTTCTACTGCAAAGGTGCATTTTGCGGGATTGAGTTGCATGTCATGCTTCCTTATAGTGTCGAACACTTGAGCCAGGTCGGACAATAATGTATCTTCGCTTTGTGTCTTTATGAACATGTCGTCTACATAGACTTCCATGATGAGCTCTTCTGGTGGGGCGATGTGGAAGTTGGCATGTTTCTGACATGGTGGACATGTCTTTACAAATTCTATAGCTTCCTTCTGTAGGGTTGGCCAATAAAATCCCGCTCGGAGTACTTTTTTGGCAAGAGCTCATGCTCCGAGATGATTGCCGCACATGCCGCCGTGTACTTCTTCTAACACTTCCTTTGTGTTGTTAGTCGGCACACATTTTAGTAGTGGTATTGAGATCCCTCTTTTGTACAGAATGTTGTTTATAATAGTGTAGTACTGTGCCTCCCTTTTTAATCTTTTCGCCTCTTTTTCCTCCGTGGGGAGCGTCTCTGCTTTGAGGTAGTTAATTATGGGGGTCATCCATTCTTGGTCCTGACTTGTGATGGCTAGGATTTTTTTTTCTTCCGATATTGACGGGTTCTGTAGCATTTCCTGGATGAGGCTTCTATTGTTGCCCCCTGGTTTGGTGCTGGCTAGTTTTGAGAGTGCGTCAGCTCGGGCATTTTGTTCGCGGGGTGTGTGGTAGATTTTATATTCCCCGAGTTGTTCGAGCTGTTCCTTGGTTTTATCCAAATACTTTTTCATGATGGGATCTTTGGCTTGATAGCTCCCTGTTATCTGCGAGGTGACTACTTGTGAATCGCTGTAAATGTTGAGTTTTTGAGCTCCAACCTCTGTAGCCAGCTTCAAACCGGCTAATAACGCTTCGTATTCCGCCTGGTTGTTTGAGGCCGGGAACCCGAACTTGAGGGAGAGCTCGACTTGGGTTCCTTGGTTGCTTTCTATTATCACGCCTGCGCTGCTTCCAGTCTTATTTGAAGAACCGTCTACGTAGAGATTCCATTCTGTGGCGGTCTCCAAGGCATCTGTGAATTCTGCGATAAAATCGGCTAGATACTGTGATTTAATGGCCGTCCGAGCTTCATATTGGAGGTCGAATTCTGATAACTCGACTACCCATTGTAAAATTCTGCCTGCTAAATCTGTTTTCTGTAATATTCCTTTTATGGGCTGGTTGGTTCGAACCTTAATAGTGTGAGCATGGAAGTACGGGCGAAGTCGTCGAGATGTTAGAATGAGAGTATAGGCAAACTTTTCTATTTTCTGGTAGTTCAGTTCGGATCCCTGTAGTGCTTTGCTAATGAAGTAGTCGGGTTGTTGCCCTCTTTCGTCTTCTCTGACTAGTGCTGAGGCTATTGCTCGGCTTCCTACTGCGAGATATAGTACGAGTGGTTCTCCTTCTCGTGGTCGAGATAAGATAGGCGGTCGTCCTAAGAACTTTTTGAAGTCTTGGAAGGCTTGTTCGCATTCTGTCGTCCATTCGAACTGTTTTCCCTTCCTTAAAGTAGCATAGAAGGGGAGAGATCTTATCGCTGCCCTTGCTAAGAATCTGGATATGGCGGCCAATCTCCCGTTGAGTTGCTGCACTTCTTTGACACAAGTCGGGCTCTTCATGTTGAGTATGGCTTGGCATTTATCCGGGTTTGCTTCAATTCCTCTTTGTGTGAGTATGAAACCTAGGAATTTGCCTGCTTCTACCGCAAAGGTGCATTTTGCCGGATTAAGTCGCATGTCGTGCTTCCTTATAGTGTCGAACACTTGAGCCAGGTCGGACAATAATGTATCTTCACTTTGTGTCTTTATCAACATGTCGTCCACATAGACTTCCATGATCTTTCCAATGTGGTCTGAGAAGACTTTATTCATCAGCCTTTGATAAGTAGCTCCCGCGTTCTTGAGACCGAAAGGCATTACGATGTAGCAGTAATTTGCTTTTGGCGTTAAAAACGAGGTCTTTTCTTGATCTGGTGGATACATGGGGATTTGGTTGTATCCCGAGTATGCGTCCATAAACGAGAGGTATCTATATCCGGAGGAAGCATCTACCAGAGCGTCGATATTTGGGAGTGGGTAAGGATCTTTTGGGCAGGCTTTGTTGAGATCGGTGTAATCGGTACACATTCGCCACTTCCCATTTGATTTTTTCACCAAGATGACATCTGCTAGCCATAATGGATACTTGACTTCTCTTATGAATCCTGCCTCCAGTAGTGCCTGTACTTGCTCTTCCACCGCTTGGGATCGCTCTGGCCCAAGTTTTCTTCGTTTCTGTTGCACTGGCCGGGATCCCGGATAGACCGCCAACTTGTGGCACATTAGCTTGGGGTATATACCCGGCATATCTGCGGCTTTCCATGCGAAGAGATCGACATTATCGCGTAAGAATTGTATCAGTAATTCTTTTGAGTCTCCTCTTAGGATCGTTCCGATATTAGTTGTTTTGTCCGAGGTGTCTCCGATCTGAACCTTCTCTATCTCGCCTTTCGGCTGCGGACGGAGTTCTCCTCGTCGCTGAACTCCGCCAAGCTCAATTGTATGAAACTCTTCTCCTCTGCCTCTGAGGTTTAGACTTTCATTATAACAACGGCGTGCCATCTTTTGATCTGCTTTTACCGTGGCTATCCCCTCTGTAGTTGGGAATTTCATGCATAGATGTGGAGTTGAGACTATTGTGCCGAGTTGATTGAGTGTTGTCCGACCTATTAGGGCATTGTAGGCTGAACTTACGTCGACCACGATGTAGTCTATCTTGAGGGTCCTGGATTGGTTCCCTTTTCCGAAGGTTGTGTGTAGCGATACGTATCCTAGTGGTTATACCGGGGTATCTCCTAGTCCGAACAGACTATTCGGGTATGCTCTAAGCTCCTTTTCGTCTAAGCCGAGTTTGTCGAAGGCTGTTTTGAATAAGATGTCGGCAGAACTCCCTTGGTCTACTAATGTGCGGTGTAGGTTGGCGTTTGCCAGTATAATAGTGATGACCATGGGGTCGTCGTGTCCCGAGGTGATGCCGGATGCGTCCTCTTTAGTGAATGTTATCGCAGGGATGTCGGGTGCTTCCTCCTTTCCCTCGACATGATATACTTCTTTGAGATATTTTTTTCGGGATGATTTAGAGATCCCGCCTCCTGCGAATCCCCCGTGTATCATGTGGGCGTGTCTTTCTGGTGTCCGAGGTGATCGCTCAGCTCGTCCGTCATCTTCGTCCCTTCGTCTCTTTCTTTGGTCATCATCTCGGGTAGCCAGAAAGCGATCTAATCTTCCTTCTCTCACCAATTTTTCTATGATATTCTTTAAGTCGAAGCACTCGTTGGTGGAGTGTCCTCGGACTCGATGGTATTCGCAATACTCCTTCCGGTTTCCTCCTCCTCTTTTGCCTTTAAGTGGCCGTGCTGGGGGAATTTTCTCCGTATGACAGACTTCTTTGTATACGTCGACCAGGGATACCTTGAGAGGAGTGTAATTATGGTATTTTTTTATTTTCTCCCCTTGTCGATCTTCTTTCCTTTTGGATTCCTTGTCTTTGTCTCGATAGGGGGCCCCAGATTTTGAGGTTTCTCCCAGCCGAGCATTCTCTTCCATGTTGATGTATTTTTCTGCTCGCTCTTGTACTTCGTCTAAGGAGGTAGGGTATTTCTTTGATATAGATTGGCTAAAAGGTCCCTCTCGTAGGCCATTGATGAGTCCCATGATGGCGGCCTCTGTTGGTAAACTTTGTATGTCCATGCATGTTTTGTTGAATCTTTCCATGTAGTTGCGGAGACTCTCCCAATCTCCTTGCTTGATCCCCAGTAAACTGGGGGCGTGCTTGGCCTTATCCCTCTGGATGGAGAATCTAGCCAGGAACTTTTTGGCCAGGTCGTCAAAGTTTGAGATGGACTTTGGAGGTAAGTTGTCGAACCATCTGATTGCTGTCTTCGTGAGAGTTGTTGGAAAAGCTTTGCAGCGAACAGCATCTGAGGCATCGGTAAGGTACATTCTGCTTCTGAAATTGCTGAGATGATGGTTGGGATCTGTGGTGCCGTCGTACAAAATCATATCCGGGAGTTTGAAGTCTTTTAGAATTTTGGTTTTCATGATTTCCCTTGTGAATGGATCTTGTTCTTTGCGTGACTTTTCCTCAGGAGTAGTCCGAGGGGTTTTTGATTTGAGATCGGCTTCTAATTGCTGTAGTTTTTCTTCCAATTCTTGGCGTCGCCGTATCTCTCTTTGTAGATCCTTTCTGATCTCTCGTTGTTGTTGGGTTTCTTTCTCAAGTTGTTTCAAGCGATCTTGAAGCGCCTCTATTGCTCCCGGATTTGATAAATTTTTATCTCCGTTGGATTCCGGGGTATCTTTCAGTGTGGTGTCCGCGTTTTTGTGCGGTGTTCTGTTTTCCATATCTGAATCATGGTCGTTGTCATGGCCGTCCGCCATGGTGGTGGGATGACTTCCAGGTTCCCCAGCAACGGCGCCAATGTTCCGAGGGTTACCTGAAACTGGAGGTCGATCTTGGACGAGATCTTTTATACTGGTCAGAGATAACGTGTCCGGCTGGCTGATGGCGGCCGGAGCTGTTGTATCCGACTTGCTGGACTTACAGCACTGCTGATCCTTGGTCACCGGAGGGTGGGGGGGTACCTGCAAGAGACTCCGATGCTTAAGTTAGCACGAGTATTAAGCAGGTTTTATGTAGAATCAGAGTATGAGTTATACTTGGATGCTCCAGTGTATTTATAATAGTGTGGGCTGATTTTTCTGATAAGATAAGTTAGTTATCTTTTCTTATCTTATCTTATTTCAAGTAAAGTCAGCTTATCTTCAAGGGAACTGCCTTTATCTCTATAGGCTTGAATTGCCTTTGGATTTGGGTCGTGTTCCTCTATTTGGGCCCTTTATTGGGCTTTTCTATTGATTTGGCCGATCTCTTTAAGAAGAGATCGGATAGTCGGACCTGAAGAGGTCGGTCGCCGTGTTGCTAAACATCCCGGATCGGACAGCTCGACCCAGGGTATGAACAGTGGACTTCGGCCACGACATTATCAATCAAATCACACCAGAAGATAGAATGATCCTCCGATTGGTGTCTCATGACTTCATCCAGATTAAAGCTCACTTCTCTTCCATCGATCTCAAACAAGTAGGACCCGAAAACGCATCTAATTTGAACCGGGAGGTCTTCAAGAACGGCCTCCCAAGCAAAATAGATGATGTCCTCCCGAAATCACTAGGGGGCATCTTAAGAATATGAAAATCAATTGGGAAGACCAATCCCTTTATACTCACTAGAACATCCTCCGCTATACCAACTACGAAAATTAGCAAGACCTTTCCAACTCAACTCGCTTCTTGGTCTTCCTTGCCAATGTGGAAAATGGAATTGGAGTAGCTTCTTGCAAGGCCTTTCCATCCTTAGGAATTCAACCCCTTGGTTGAGCAATCACTTCTTCAACTTCCTCTTGAGCTTCATTCTTCTCTTCGACTTCTTTTATCTCAACCATATCCTCATCTTGAGTGACCTCTATTGGACTTGGCTCTTCATGACTCCTCTCTTACAATTTGGTGCCGGACCTCAAGGTGATGGCATTGATGCCACCCTTGGGGTTGGGTAAAGGTTGAGAGGGTAAGGCACTAGAGCTTGGGGGTTGAGTGGTAGAGGTAGAGGGTTGAGTGGTCGATTCTATACGGGAGAGAAGGGCTTGGATGGTAGAGGTAAGACCGGTAAGACTTGAGGTGAGTGTGCTTTGAAGCTCCTTTTGACTTTGGAGAATGGAGCGGAGTGTTTCATCTTGGTTGGAGGAAGAAGAAGGATAAGTGATTTGGAGGGCTTGTGGTTGGTTGAATTGAGGTGCTTGCCTTTAATGACGTGGTTGGTAGGTTTGGTAGGCTCTTCCTTGGTTTTGGTTTTGGTATGGAGGATTTTGTTGGTATTGGTTTTGTTGGTTGTTGTTGTTCCATCTTTGATTCCCACCGTTGTCCCTTCCTCCTTGATTATAGTTGTCCCTCCATCCTTGGTTGGAATTATCTTGCCAACCTTGATTAAAATTACTCCCTTGATTATAGTTGCCTCCTTGTTGGTGATAACCTTGGTTTGGACGATTGTAGTAGGCATTAGTGGCCACCAAGGTATTATCTTCTTGGAGACTTAGGCATTCATCGGTGTAATAGGAGTAACAAGAGCAAGTTTTGCACGCTCGTTGGGGGACCAACTGTTGACTTTATTGTTGTTGAGGAGGTGGAGGTTGTTGTTGATTAAGTTGGAGTTGCTTAAGAATATTTGTCATCTCTCTCAAGGTTTGGGTAAGGACGGTGGTCTCACCACTAGTAGAAACTTCATTTATAGCTCTTGGATGGTTGTTTCTTTATCTCGTGTGTTGGGTGGACTCGGCCAAATCGGTGATCAATTGCCATGCCTCCTCCGCCGTTCTATACTTTGTCAAGGAACCATTGCTTGAGGCATCCAAAAGGATCTTGTCTTGTGGTTTCATTCCTTGGCAAAAATTGCTAATCAACACTAGGGTGTCAATCATATGGTGCGGGCATAAGTCAAGAAGCCTCCGAAACCGTTCCCAATACTCGTATAGAGTTTCCATTTCACCTTGGACAATGCATAAAATTTATTTCCTCAATCTATCCGTCACCTCCGGAGGAAAGAATTTATCTAGGAACTCCCTTCTAAGCAAATTCCAATCACTAACAATTTCATCGGGCAAAGTGTAGAACTACTCTTTGGCTCTTCCCTCTGGAGAGAACGGGAAGGCAAACAACCAAATAGCAACCTCATCGGAACCCTCCCGCCTAGTTGTTGAACATACGTCTTGAAAGTCTCTAAGGTGTCTAATAGGATCTTGGGCGGAGAGTCCATGAAACTTGGGTAGAAGATGAATCAAAGCGGTCTTGAGTTCAAAATTAGCATTTAACTCCGGATGACGCACTTGAAGCGGTTGAAGAACAAAGTCCGGAGCACCGGCTTCTTTAAGAGTGACTCTCCTTGGAGTGCCCATCGGTTCGGTAGCTAGATTAATAGAAGAAAAATTAGTAGTATCGATGGAAGAATAGATGGTTTCCTCCTCAAATGACGTTTTCGATTCACCCTCGGAAAAGGTTGGTGATTGGTAGCAACCCTTTCACCACCTCCAAGGGCCAACCGTCTTCGAGCTTGCCTAAGATGTGAGATAGTTCTCTCAATTTTCGGATCAAAAGGGGCTAAACTCGGATCCGGTAGTGAACGTGTCATTCAATGGAAGAAGCATAGAGCTCATGACAACAAGATGTATTAAAGAAAAGATTAATCCTAACTAACAATAGAGCTAGAAAACAATCAAAGAAGTCACGCGCCGAGCGTCACGCGTACGCGTAGGTCACGCGTACGCGTCGTTTGGAATTTTGCGATCCACGCGTATGCGTCCACGTTTGTGCGCCAATCCCAGATTCCAGCTCCCACGCGTGCGCGTCGGCTACGCGTGCGCGTCGATGCCAATGCTCCAAAGCTCCATTTTTCATGCTCCTTCCACTTATGCATGCTTCCTTCCTCTCTTCTAGACCATTCTTGCCCCTATAAACTCTGAAATCACTCAACAAATGGATCACGGCATCGAATAGTAGTAGAGGGAGATAAAAATATAGCATAATTAAGGCCTAAAAACATGTTTTCAACCATCAAGCAAAATTAGGAAGGAAACATAAAACTATGCATTTTACATGGATAAGTGTGATAGAATGTTGATAGAACCCTCCAAATTCTACACAAAATAAATTCTAAAATTGAGGTTCATCATTACCACATCTATTAAATGCATATGAAATTTATGATATGCGGATAAACTGATCAAATAACGCAATGTTATTGCATCCACTACAGGGAAATATGTTTCCTCATAATCTATACCGTGTCTCTGTGAAAAACCTTGTGCCACAAGTCGGGTGGCGCAGAATTTAAAGTCCACAAACTAATCGGCAATTGCACCGGGTCGTACCAAGTAGTGCCTCAGGTGAATGAGGGTCGATCCCACGAGGATTGATGGATTAAGCAACAATGGTTAAGTGATTTACTTAGTTAGACAAATAGAAAATGGTGTTGAAGGTTCAAAAGCATAAACAGTAATTTCAGAATATCAGAAACAAACAGTAAAATTGATGTGAATAATATATAGAGAAACAGTTAAGGCTTCAGAGTTATCTATTTTCCGGATTGACTTTTCTTACTAAATATTTTAATCATACAAGAATTAATTCATGGCAAACTATATGTGACTAAACCCTAATTCCTTAGACCTTTTTAGTCTCCTATAAAATTCATCAACTGCCAATTCCTTGGTCACTTAATTCCAATTAGAGGGTGAAGTTCAATTCTAGTTTATATGCCACAGAAATCCTAATTATCCAAATATAAGAGGATTATATGTCACGTATCCCGTTAAGTCTAGATAATTAGAAATTTAGGAGGATATGTTTTCAAGCTGTTGTTCAAGTAAAGAGCTTTTCGAAGTTATACAAGAACTCAATTAGAAAGAGGGTCATACTTCCGTTCCACCCAAATTCATAATATAAAGAACAAAAACAATTCTTGAATTATAAATCAGTACATGAATTAAAATAAAAAAAATAATAGTATCAATCCATACAATAGACAGAGCTCCTAACATTAACAATGGAGGTTTAGTTACTCATGGTTCAAAGAGAAAAACTAGGATTCAGGTAAACTGTAAAGTGCAGAATGAGGTCGGAGAGAAGAGAGGCCCGAAGGGCTGATTCTTTTTCCTTTTATATCTAATTCTAATTAATGTAAAATATATTTTCTAAAACTAAAATAATATCTTTTTCTAATTGTAAATAAAATAAAAGTTGAATCAAAATTAATTTGATTGATCCGTGCTGGGCTTGAGGAGCGTGGGGACCATTGGATTCATTAAGCTCCACGCTGAACTTGGCTTTTTCCAAGTTCAACGTGGAGAAGGCAGTGTGGTCTTTAACGTGTTCCTTTGAATCCACGCTGAACTTGGATTTTTTTCAAGTTCAGCGTGGAGAAGGCAGCGAGTGCTTCCCTGGGAGTTCTCAAATCCACGCTGAACTTGGCAGGAACCCAGTTTAACGTGGAGGATGCAGAGGTTGATGGAAGAGAAATGTTTACTATTATATATCATTGGAAAGCTCTGGAAGTTAGCTTTCCAATGCCGCTAGAATCACATCGATTGAACTTCTGTAGCTCAAGTTATTCTGGTTTGAGTGCAGAGAGGTCATGATTGACAGCATCATCTGCTTTCTCCCTTTTCTGCTACAAAACTCCGTCAAATCCCTCCGAATGTTACCTGAAATAAATAGAATTGTGCACAAATCAAAGTAGCATCCATAGTAGCTAAAAGATATTTAAATTTTGATTAAACTTAGCAATTCAAGTGCAAATTCACAAGGAAAAGATAGATAAGATGCTCACGCATCATCGGGCTTTGTAGCGCACAACTTCATTTTTCTCATTTCGTTTTCTCACAAATACCCATCGGTATCCAACAGGTTTTACATCTTCAGGTGTATGGACTACAGGTCCAAAAACTTCACGTTTTGCAAGTGAGTCTAATTCAGCCTTCATGGCTTCTTCCCATTTTGTCCAATCATTTCTTTGTCGACATTCTTCAACTGATCTTAGCTCAAGATCCTTACTTTCATGCATGATATTTAATGCCACATTTTATGCAAATATTTCATTGACAATTGTCTTATTTCGGTCCCATTTCTCTCCTGTAAAGACATAATTTATCGAGATCTCATCATTTTCACAATTTTCAGGTACCTAAACGTCTTCTGGCGTTAAAACTATATCAGAATCTTGGACAACTACAGGTGTCATTACTATGTCTTTTTCAACAGGAATAATATTTACCTCTTTTCTCTTTTGAAGATTTTTGTCTTTGGAACTGACAGGCCTGCCACGCTTCTGGCGTGTATTTGCTTCGGTGGCAATTTGTCCAACTGGGATATCAATTCGAATTAGGGCATTTTTCGCTGGTATATAAGACTTAGTTATCCTCTTTGTATCAAAAAATGCATCAGGAAATTCATTTGCTATTCTTTGCAAATATATATAATCTTTTGAACTTCTAGTTCACATTGCCCTAATCGAGGATCTAAATGCATAAACGATAATGCATTCCAATTAAGTTCCTTTTCAGGAAGCTTATTCTCTCCCCCCTAATGTTGGAAATTTTGATTCATCAAAACTACAATCTGCAAACCGGGCTTTAAATACATCTCCAATTTGTATCTCAAGATACCTCACTATAGAGGGAGAATCATATCCAACATATATCCCCAATTTTCTTTGGGTCCCATTTTGGTGTGATTAGGTGGTGCAATGGGAACATATATCGCACATCCGAATATTCTTAAATGGGAAACATTTGACTGCTGGCCAAAAGCTAATTGTATAGGAGAGAACTGATGGTAACTCGTTGGCCTCAAACGAATAAGTGCTGCGGCATGTAAAATAGCATGCCCCCAAACTGAGGTTGGGAGATTTGTTCTCATAAGTAAGGGTCTAGCAATTAATTGGAGGTGTTTAATAAGTGATTCTGCTTACCCATTTTATGTGTGAACATGAGCTACTGGATGTTCAACATTTATTCCATTAGCCATACAATAAGCATAAAATGCTTGGGAAGTAAATTCACTAGCATTATCAAAACGAATTACTTTGATTGAATTTTCTGGAAACTGTGCTTTTGATCGAATAATTTGAGCCAGTAATCTCGCAAACGCCAGGTTGCGAGAAGACAATAAGCACACATGTGACCATCTCGAAGATGCGTCTATCAGGACCATAAAATATATAAAAGATCCACATGGTGGATGAATATGTCCACATATATCACCTTGAATCCTTTCTAGGAATTCAGGAGACTCAAATCCAATCTTTACTGGTGATGGCCTTAAAATTAACTTCCCTTGAGAACATGCAGCACAACAAAATTCACTAGATTTAAGAATCTTCTGGTTCTTTAGTGAATGTCCATGAGAGTTTTCAATAATTCTTCGCATCATGGTTGTTCCCGAATGACCCAATCGGTCGTGCCAAGTTATGAATTCATTTGGGCTAGTAAACTTCTTGTTTACAGTGACATGTGATTCAATTGCACTAATCTTGGTATAATATAACCCAGATGAAAGTGAGGGCAACTTTTCTAATATAACCTTTTTATTTAAATCATGAGTTGTGATACATAAATACTCATGATTTCCCTCATTCATTGTCTCAACATGATATCCATTTTGGCGAATATCTTTGAAACTCAATAAGTTCCTCAGAGACTTAGTAGACAATAGTGCATTATTTATTATGAATTTTGTTCCTCCAGGAAACAAAATTATAGCTCTTCCGAAGCCTTCAATCACATTGCCTGAACCAATAATAGTGTTAATGTATTCCGCTTTTGGCACAAGATGGGTAAAATATATATCACTTTTGAGAATGATGTACGAACTTGCACTATCTGCAAGGCATACATCTTCATTATATATCCTTGCTATTTTCTTCAAAGATAAATAATAATAAAATGAGTGGCAATACATGCACAGTCAAATTGAATTATTGATTGGAATTATTTTTCTAAGAAACACTGCACATAATGTCATATACTAAAATTTTATTTTAAAAGTTGACACATTTAATGATTTCAAAATTCATAAACATTAATATTTCATTATTTATATACATCACATTTGAAGCTTAAATAAAACTTAACAATAAGTTCTTTACAATATTTATTTACATAGATACTTAATAATCCCACATATTAAACTATTCCATCATTGATCAAATGACCAATATTTCTTTCAGGATCCTCAAAGAAATCTGACACATCATAATGACTGGTGGAATTTTCAGCATCATTTGAAACAAAATTTGTTTCCTTTCCTTTGTCATCCTTTTTTAAAAATGCTTGGTAAAGATCGACTAGGTGCCTTAGGGTATGACAGGTACGTGACCAATGGCCCTTTCCACCACAATGAAAACACTTATCCTCTGTTGATTTATTTTGCCTAATATTTATTTCTTTATCCCACTTCTGGTGAGATCCTCTCTTTTGAATATAATTTCTTTTCTTTCCATAATTTTTCTTATTATTAAAACATTGCCATTTACCTCTTCTGGGGTAACTTGCCGCATTTACTTCAGAAAATGGGGCGGCGCCAGTTGGGCGCGCTTCATGATTTTTCAAGAGCAACTCATTGTTGTGTTTAGCAACAAGAAGGCAAGAAATTAACTCAGAATATTTTTTAAACTATTTTTCTCGATACTGCTGCTGTAGGAGCACATTCGAGGCATGGAAGGTTGAGAAAGTTTTTTCCAACATATCATGATCAGTTATATTTTTTCCACATAATTTCATTCATGAGGTGATTCAAAACATTGCAGAATGATATTCATTTATGGATTTAAAATGCTGTAGGCGCAAGTGCGTCCATTCATATCGGGCTTGAGGAGGTATCACCATTTTTTTATGATTGTACCTTTCTTCAAGGTCTTTCCAAAGATCTGTAGGATCTTTTAATGTGAGATATTTATTTGTCAATCCTTCGTCAAGATGACGACGAAGAAAAATCATAGCTTTGGCTTTATCCTTCTGGGATGCATTATTTTCAGCCTTAATAGTATCTCCAAGATCCATTGAATCAAGATGAATTTCAGCATCTAGTATCCATGATAAATAGTTGTTTCTAGATATATCAAGAGCATTGAATTCAAGATGAGAGAGCTTCGACATAATGAAAATTTGTTACCTGAGTCTTCCTAAAAATTTGATCAGAGTCTCATGCTGATAACGTGCTGTAAAATAAATAAAGATATACTAAATATAAAATAAAGATGTATAAATAGAAGACTCTAGTATTAATTGGCTCAATAACAATAATTCATATATGTATTTACTAATATTATATGTTGTAATATATATATATATATATATATATATATATATATATATAAAGAGAGAGAAGTATTAGAACGTAAAGAGAGAGGTATATTCCCTTGCCTCAGATCATGCTTTTATAGGCGTACAGAAGTTTGCTTTTCAAACTACGTTTATTTTGCTTCATCCTAAGGACTTTCTCTTTCAACATAGAAAATGGGTTGCCCATTAAATGGACATCCATTCTTATCCTATCCTAGTCACAACAAATCTTAGGTATTATGCTTTTTTGTATGATGCGTGATAGAGAAAATTTAATGACAGCTTCAGTTGATGCAACTAAAAAACTGATATCGGCAGAATTTTTTAGAGCTTTGTCTCATAAGTCATAATAGCATGCATAATCAAAAGGAATTTTTTAGTTTAATATGTTTTGCTAATGGATCAACTACTTTTTTTGGGCCAATCAGTTTTAATTGGACATGTTGTAGTGGTTGCTAAACTATACTTCCATTTTCAATTTTTGTCACTATTCTCCATTTGGAATTAATTTTAGAAAAAGTTATATCTTAATATATTCTAAATATTTTTAATAGAAANTAATAATAATAATAATAATAATAATAATAATAATGTGATAGAAAATTTTTATTTTAAAAAATTTGTGCAACCATAAGGGCAAGTCTCATAATCTAGTTACTTATAATCTAAGTAAATATAGTATATGCGACAAATACTTCGACATTCCATCATTGCTGCAAGTTCATATGAAGGAAGAACATGAATAATATACATTTTTGTGAATGATAAAGTCTTTGAAATATAGAGATAAGTCCATGAGTTATGTTAGACTATGTTTGGAAGGTAAACTGTGACTAAAAGATAGAGATTGGGATACAAAGAATGAAAAGCAGAGGCTAAATTATATTTCTGTATTGTGTTTGGTGTTAAGTGTACAAGATTGAGTCATGTCTCAGTATCCTGTTTGATTTAGGATAAATATAGAGATTGAAATAAGTAAAATTACTTAAATATCCTTGTTAAATAAAAAATAAAAACAAAATAAACCTTAATCCCTCTTCTCCCCCATACCACCATTCCTAATTTTATCGGCACCACTGGTCACCACCATCATCGTTATCATCTAATTGAGAAAGAAGAGGTTCTTTGTCATTGACTCAGACGGAAAGAAAATTAAGGACTTAGAGAGCTTGCTGAGGATCACACGAGCGCTGGAGGAGGCCATTGGTGCCGACAACAATGGTGTCGGTGTCGGGATGACTACAGTGGTGGCCAAGTCGGTGGTGAAAATAGTTGTAATGAGGAGGCTTGAGTTTGTGGAATGGCTTGGGAGCATCGAGGTAAAGCTGTCTTTAAACTTTATTACATTATCATTTTGTTCGGCATAATAATTGTGTATGAGCAAGTTGTTAACGGATGGTATTTACCATTGAGAAATTCAATAATACCACTAAAAATGTTAGAATTGCAGAGGGTAAAGGGGTTGAAGAAGAATGAAGAGAAGAAGCCTTAATTAGTTTTTATATGTCAATATATAATTAAAGTTTCAGTCATCGTTCTTGTAAATTTCAGTTTCATGTGTTTTCATTTTCTGGATGTACTAAAGAAAATAAAATTTTGTGTTTTGAAACTGAAATTTTAGTTATAATCTCTAACTACCAAATACAATATTGAATTTTAGTCTTCCAGTCTCAGTCTTAGTTCCAGTACCCCATACTAAACGTAGTCATAGAATTTT
>NC_029785.2:11149649-11172068 GCF_000816755.2 Arachis ipaensis
GATTTTTCTTATTTAAAATATTTAAATATAATATTAACAAAAATGTATAATTTAAGGTGTATTTATGTATCATATTCCAGGTACAGTATCCTAAATCAAGTTAAACACACATCTCAGGTACATTGTATCTTGGATATTAAACAACGCGGTGAAACACAATTCAGGTGCTACTAGGATACACACAAAACACGTTAATCGGGTATTATGTACCTGAGATTCACTCGTAATGGAAAAGTGGGCATAGTATCCGAGATTTGTTGAAACGCTATAAAAAGTGTGTAGATGAGATCCTTGTATTCATTATAACTTTTTCAGGTTTGGATAGTTTGAAAAGCATACATGGCTGGACGAGGGGTTTCGTCCGATCAAAAAACATTAACAGGTTGAATGCAACCTGACATGTGTCCACTGATGAACTTTGAGGTCAGTTCGTGTATCTGTTATTTTTAATAGTTAATTAGTTAATATATTTTTATTTATTTAGTTTTTAGTTGATACCACAATATATGTTAATTAGATGTTTAGTTTTTATTTGGATGAGATTTGTTAGAAGAGTAGAACATTAGAATTTAATTAGGTACATATAAAATAATTTTTATCTGTCGTGTTAGTTTATTATGAAATAATTATATTTTTTATTTGTTATTATTAATTAAATAATATATTCTTTTATTCATTAAATTAGTTAATGAGTCATGCTTAAATTTAATTAAATTATATTCTTAAGTAAATAATGCATTCTCTTATGTATAGTAATATTCATATGCATCAAATTATTTAATGAGTCATGTTTAAATTTAATTAAGTTATATTCATAATTACTTTATTGTAAAGCAATATTAAATGCAATAGGCAACAGAAGACTAATGAATAGTAGTTGTACAGTCACCTCGGTTGCTCTTGGCACGTCGTGTGACTTTAGGGCTCCCGCTGTCTGACATGCTACTACCTTATATCAGGGAGGCTGGGTTCGGACATGTAGTAGAGCTAAAGGATTTCATCTTCGACAATACCTTACTCTCTGCATTTGTGGAGCCGTGGAGACTAGAGACCCATATTTTCTACCTTCTGTAGGGCGAGGTCAATATCATACTTTAGGATGTGGCATACCATCTTGGATTGCACACAGATGGTGACCTGATAGGCAACTACACTAGAGATTTCCAGTAGTTCCATGGGCATCCCACATGGCAGTGGATTGAGGATTTGCTCAGTGATAGACCTCCATCACAACTCGAAGACAAGAAGCAGAATTTTGGGCTAAAAATGACTTGGCTTAGGAACAGGGTGACCCACATTCCACCAGGGGTTGATGCAGCTACTCTCGGCCAGTATGCAAGATGTTACTTACTTATGTTGATTGGAGGATACTTATTTACAGACAAGTCAGCCAACCTTGTCCCTGTCAGATGGATGTCACTTTCTGGAGGACTTTAATAGTTGCAAAAGATTGTCATGGGGCTCTGCATTGCTATAGCACACCTATCATTCATTGTGCAGCGCTGTCCAACATAATATGACGGACATTGTCGAGTGCGTGCCGTTAGTCATGTCGTGGATCTACCATAGTTTCCCGACTTTCTGTCCTGCCGGATACGATATGCTCATATTTCTTCTTACTTCAAGGTAATTATTTAATATTTTTGTTGTAATAATAAGAATGTGCAATATTAAAAACTAACTATAATTTCTTGATTATTAGGTTGGCGGGACTTGGACAGCAGAGTCGGGACCACCATCGTGATAGAGGTCTTAGCTTGCGGTGCAGTCTGGATGCACTCAGGTTTGACGAGGTACAACATCTGGAATTTTTCTATGTTATACACAAATTACTCTTCTAGTGCTAAATAGAGTATTATGCACATTTCCAGTTCCAGTGGACACCGTATAAAGATCCCCAGCTACACAGACGACACCTGAATGTATTAGGAGCATTGAAGAGATTCGTACATAGAGATCCGTGGTGCCGTTAGTGTGCTTTCACTTTGTAGAGTTCCATTATATGGACAAGGTAAAGAGACAGCTTGGTGGTCATTAGCATTGGCAAGAGGGCCTGGTCAATGTGGATAAGTTCTTGTTCATGACGACCTGGGGTGATGATGTGTGGTGGCCTAAAAAACACGGTGCTTGGTATGATATGTGGAGGGACCGTGGCCACCAACATAGGATGGTCACCATTGAGGGTGACCCAGATCCTCAGCTCATACAGGACTATTTATTATGGTGGCAGGAAGTGTGTACTGTTCATTTTTTCTCTGGGGATGAGGTATTGGTTGAGCTGAGGGATGCGGCCCCATCGGCGAACATTCCCTCGGTGGCCCTAAATCATCGGGATGTGTTATACCTTCCACCGGATGCTCCAGATCATAGGCGATGTTCTAGGAAACACGTTATAGATTATATCTATAGGCCAATCTGGAAGGCCTGGGCTCATGAAGGATGCCAGCACAACAAGATGTGCATTTGGCAGATGAGGAGGCAGAGTATGCATGCCAGGAGGAGATCTCAGAGGTCCTTCCAGTTACTACCCAGGAGGATGTCCCATCACCCACATTCATTGCTGGGCATTAGGCGGCTATTGCTAGGGACTTCATGCCAGGTACATCCTCAGTAGCACAATAGCATGATCCATTGTTCACAGTAGGACAGAAAGGTGATGGCACCGATATGTTGGATCAGATTAACTTCGACATGAACACACTGATAAACCCCAATTTTGTGGTTTATCTTATACTAATTTGAGTGGTTTTCTCAACATATCTCACACTTATTCACTGATTTTTGCTTGTTTTTGTGATTCCTTTGTAGTTGAGCTTGAACGATAAAATTATGTTATTTGAAGCTTTAATTGGTTGATTTTATTTCACTATTTCATCCCATTGGTGCCTTGATAGGTGTGTTCAAATATTTCAGGTTATATAGGGTAGGAATGGAAAGTGAAGAGGATAGCATACTAGAGTAAGGAATTATGAAGAAAATTGGAGCCTCAAATTTCTGCTATCTCGCGTACACAAGCACTCTAGCTACGTACGCAACCTTGTTTCGTGCGCCCTCGCGTACGCGAGTATATTGGTCGCATACGCGAGCTGATGAAAACGTGCCTCATTAATGAGAGCATGTGACTCACGATCTCAGAGGGTTTTGGACCCCTTTCCAAGCCCAATTTGGTGCCAATTGAAGAGAAAATGATAGGGGATCATCCAAGGGAGAAGACACAACAATCACAATAGAGAATTTTGTTCTTTGTTTCCTAAAGAGAGAAACACTTACTTCTCTCTAGGGTTTAGTTTATTTTGATCATCTTTTGTTTGAATTTCTGGATTGGAGCTTATTAATTCTAGTTCGATTGTCTTAATTTTAATTTCCTTAGTTCTAATTCTACTTAGTTCCTTTGTTAGTGCTATGTTCTTCTCTTCTCCTTAGTTTTTTTATTTCTCATTTTGTGAACCTTGGCAATTTTGAATTCAATTTAATGCATTGATGTTTTCCATGTTTTATGGTTTTAGTTGAGTTGATATTATTGATGATTGTTAGTTGGTAGCATTAATTTCTAGTTTATTTTGCAATTTGTCTATGTCTCCAAGTAGTGCACAGTGCACACCAAGTGTTTGAAAAAATATTTTTACTAGTTATGGAGTAGTTTTCTTTACTCTTTGCCTTGGTAAAAGAGATTGAGTGATCTTGAGTCATTAGATTTAATTGGATTGATGATTTGGGAACCCTTGTTGATCAATTTGATACTCATTAACACTAAGCTACTACTAAACTAATTAGTAGATAGGTTGGGACTTATGGGTTGATGTTGATTAAGCCTATTTGACATACTTCAAGCATAGAAGTAAACTTTATGGGTTTGGTCCCTTACAATTGTCAATATATGGGTATTAGACAAGGATAGTGATCCCAATTCTCACACCTAGTCAAGAGTTCTTTTGCAACTTAATTGAAACATCAAAAACATCAATTACTTAATTCTTGCATTAGTTGCTTTTAGTTAGTTCAATTAGCTTAGCGTAGATTTAAATTCATACATTGCTTGTTAGATTCAAAATTGCTTAGGTAATGTTAATTGTTTAGATTTAGTTTCTTGTCAATTGAGTTTCTTGCATGTTAAGTTCCTTAGTTTAATTTCTTACTCATGACTTTTAACCCTGGAAATCTAACCAACTTTAATTCACACGCTTGCCCATTCTCTTGAGAATGACCCGAGAGTAATACTCTTGGTTATTTTTAGTGGGTTAAACTTGTGACAACCAAATTAAACTTTGATTGAGAGCTAGTTGTCGGTTTGGAACTATACTTCGACGTGATCTTTATTGATAAATTCTAGACCGACGATAGTCCTCTGTCACACACCAAATCGAGTGTGTTTTGATGAGTTGTATGACCTCATGTGTTTACCAAAAAATATCATGGACGACCTTACATATAGATATTGTGGTAGGAGAGATTGGTTGGTCGATTAGGGAGGCTAATCTTCCACATCTTGGGCACCTACATGTACGTCACCGACAGTGGCATACTGACCTGGTCCCATGGCAAGTCTTGTCATTCAACAGCATGCTCCACCACAGTGGGACTATACCCAGGGATTCCCAATGTATAAGGCTACATAGGTGGCTCCAGTATATCCACATGTACCACCTACAGGAGCGTACCAAGTGATTGTGCCACCACCTCCACCTCCAAGTTATCATTCACTCCCGCCATCAGGATATCAGTCATTCTCTTGTCCTTCACAGCACCAGTCTATCATTCGTCCTTGCCACAGTCGACCTCAGCGACAAACACGTTCACTTGCACGTCGGATGGGCCAGCGATTTGATCACTATACTGGACAGTAGTAGTGACTTCACTGTAACTCTATATAGTGCTTTATATTTTGTATTCGTCTTCTATTTGTTTTTTTGGTACTTATAGCCTTTAGAACACTTGTTACTTTCTGAATTATGTAGTGATTGCTTATGTTTGCTACGTATGTTATATTATTTATCCAAATGCTATATTTGAAAACATGAAAACTTAACAAGTAAATGGAAACAACACACTTTATTCAAATGAGAAAATATTTAGACAAAGACATCAAAATAACATAAACTTTTTGAAATTGACATGAAATAACACTACTATCCTATTAAAGTACTATATCATTGATCCGATGTTGGAACGTTAGGACACCCTTGCTTGGTATGACCTTTCTGACGATAAATGTATCCCAATTTTTTGAATCAAGTCATTTTTTTTAATAACTAATTAATTAATTAAAATGGTAATAATTTAAGATTTGAATTTAAAATTTATTCTACTTAGTTCCTTTGTTAGTGCTATGTTCTTCTCTTCTCCTTAGTTTTTTTATTTCTCATTTTGTGAACCTTGGCAATTTTGAATTCAATTTAATGCATTGATGTTTTCCATGTTTTATGGTTTTAGTTGAGTTGATATTATTGATGATTGTTAGTTGGTAGCATTAATTTCTAGTTTATTTTGCAATTTGTCTATGTCTCCAAGTAGTGCACAGTGCACACCAAGTGTTTGAAAAAATATTTTTACTAGTTATGGAGTAGTTTTCTTTACTCTTTGCCTTGGTAAAAGAGATTGAGTGATCTTGAGTCATTAGATTTAATTGGATTGATGATTTGGGAACCCTTGTTGATCAATTTGATACTCATTAACACTAAGCTACTACTAAACTAATTAGTAGATAGGTTGGGACTTATGGGTTGATGTTGATTAAGCCTATTTGACATACTTCAAGCATAGAAGTAAACTTTATGGGTTTGGTCCCTTACAATTGTCAATATATGGGTATTAGACAAGGATAGTGATCCCAATTCTCACACCTAGTCAAGAGTTCTTTTGCAACTTAATTGAAACATCAAAAACATCAATTACTTAATTCTTGCATTAGTTGCTTTTAGTTAGTTCAATTAGCTTAGCGTAGATTTAAATTCATACATTGCTTGTTAGATTCAAAATTGCTTAGGTAATGTTAATTGTTTAGATTTAGTTTCTTGTCAATTGAGTTTCTTGCATGTTAAGTTCCTTAGTTTAATTTCTTACTCATGACTTTTAACCCTGGAAATCTAACCAACTTTAATTCACACGCTTGCCCATTCTCTTGAGAATGACCCGAGAGTAATACTCTTGGTTATTTTTAGTGGGTTAAACTTGTGACAACCAAATTAAACTTTGATTGAGAGCTAGTTGTCGGTTTGGAACTATACTTCGACGTGATCTTTATTGATAAATTCTAGACCGACGATAGTCCTCTGTCACACACCAAATCGAGTGTGTTTTGATGAGTTGTATGACCTCATGTGTTTACCAAAAAATATCATGGACGACCTTACATATAGATATTGTGGTAGGAGAGATTGGTTGGTCGATTAGGGAGGCTAATCTTCCACATCTTGGGCACCTACATGTACGTCACCGACAGTGGCATACTGACCTGGTCCCATGGCAAGTCTTGTCATTCAACAGCATGCTCCACCACAGTGGGACTATACCCAGGGATTCCCAATGTATAAGGCTACATAGGTGGCTCCAGTATATCCACATGTACCACCTACAGGAGCGTACCAAGTGATTGTGCCACCACCTCCACCTCCAAGTTATCATTCACTCCCGCCATCAGGATATCAGTCATTCTCTTGTCCTTCACAGCACCAGTCTATCATTCGTCCTTGCCACAGTCGACCTCAGCGACAAACACGTTCACTTGCACGTCGGATGGGCCAGCGATTTGATCACTATACTGGACAGTAGTAGTGACTTCACTGTAACTCTATATAGTGCTTTATATTTTGTATTCGTCTTCTATTTGTTTTTTTGGTACTTATAGCCTTTAGAACACTTGTTACTTTCTGAATTATGTAGTGATTGCTTATGTTTGCTACGTATGTTATATTATTTATCCAAATGCTATATTTGAAAACATGAAAACTTAACAAGTAAATGGAAACAACACACTTTATTCAAATGAGAAAATATTTAGACAAAGACATCAAAATAACATAAACTTTTTGAAATTGACATGAAATAACACTACTATCCTATTAAAGTACTATATCATTGATCCGATGTTGGAACGTTAGGACACCCTTGCTTGGTATGACCTTTCTGACGATAAATGTATCCCAATTTTTTGAATCAAGTCATTTTTTTTAATAACTAATTAATTAATTAAAATGGTAATAATTTAAGATTTGAATTTAAAATTTAAACATATGAAAGCACTAGTGGTAGTAAATCTCTAACCGACAGTAAACAACCTTTTAAAACATAGTCATAACTAATTCTACATTTATTAGATTTGAATGATATTTTGTTATATGAAAAGATAAGAATACTAGCTCTATTCCTTAAGTTCAGTATAAAATCAAATTCAAATTAAATTAGGTAGATAAATCGGTTACAAGTTCAGAGTAGAAAATCGTGCTCTTATCAGCCAGCCTGATATACTAATAGTACTTCGGGAATATCTCAAGCTGTGGTTACCCAATTGACTTAGTTTAAGATTTGTTTTAAAGCTAATTATATTCTCTATAAGTTTGTATCTAATAGCTAATTCCAAATTCTAAACGTAGAAAAAGTTATAGGGCTCACAAAGTGACGATCCAGATTGAAGATTTCATCTAAATGCCTCCTAACATAATCTGCACATACCTGAGAGCTATTTGATCCTTCCTTTCTCATTCTATTCCCTTTTTCTATACAAAATATTCTAGTATACACAAAGTCTAGCCATGAAACAAGTCTCTCTTCACTAACAAACCGCATCTATTTGCATCATCGGAATACCTAGCGGAATTTCACTCGAGGTAGGGGGTTTTGTGATAATTTTTATATGTCATATCCTAAATATTTTTGAATATATATGTTAGCATTGCACGTCATGATATAATGTTTTTTTTCTCCATACCCATTATGCATTATAATAACAATCTTCTGTGCATTAAAGAACTGAGGGAATGATCCTTCGGTAAGGGAAAGTGACCCCTAAAGACAAGATAATTGAGATGATCCTTCGGTAAGGGAAGGTGATCGGCAAACTTTTGGGAACCTTCGGTAAGGGAAGGAGACTCCCATCAATTTTATATAATAAGATATCTTTGTTGATATAACTCTTTTCTTGTGTATGTCTAAATAACCTTGATTGTAAATTGAACTGAGGGAATGATCCTTCGGTAAGGGAAGGTGACCCCCAAATATAAGATATCGATATGATCCTTCGGTAAGGGAAGGTGATCGCCAAAACGTTTGGGATAAGAACCTTTGGTAAGGGAAGGGGTTTATACCGGTTTGAGCTCAATACCTTCCATAAAAGCTACGAGAAAAAGTAACAAAAAGTACAATGAAAAGTGTGATCATGATTGTTCTTCTTTTATCTTTTTTTTATTGATGATTATGTTTATTATTGCATTCAAAGATCCTTCTTTTTTCCAAAGTTCCTTTTTGTATGATGTATGATATTGTTTAAAGATCTTTATTTTATTCAGATCTATTTTGTTTGACTTATCTATGGCAATGTTACTATTCTTCTCTTATTTATTATTTATTTTTTCTTGCTTTATGGCCTATGAGAACATCATACCAAGGTTCATGAGTTTACATTTATATGTTTTAAACGCTATAGGCATTTTGTATGCATCACACATGTCATAGCATAAGTAAATGAGAAGCATCTAAAAGTCACACCACTCCGACTAACAAGGACTTTTGAAAATAATAATTGAATAACATTGCATTATCACTGTTTTTATATTAAAACTCGGAGTGGCTGGGGATGGATACGACAACACCATATAGATAAACTACTGGAAACTTTTGTTTCCCACCCCTCTCTCCGTACCATCTTCAGGAACGATGCAGTACGAAGTAATACAGTTGAGGTGAAATGACAAGTGCACTAGTGGGAGCAAGCTATCGAGGACGTAGATACAAAACATTAAACGTTTACCTTAAGAAGGAAGAATATGCGATTGTTTTGGCCATAGTTAAACAAATTAAGAGAATTAGGATTTTCTATGTGTCTTGTTTTATCCTTATTGACTGATTGCAATTGTAACTATTATGTTTCCTTTTTTATTTGGTATGAGTAAAGCTTGTCATTGTTGTTCCTTCATGGTTTAGCACACCGGTTTTTCATGTTAGTATTTTTAAATCCACTTATATTTTTCAACTAGTAACTATTCTAATAAAAACTAATTATTCAATATTTTTATCTATAAATTATTTTATATAAATATTTCACATTTGTTTTAAAAGAAAAATTTCGCAAGGTCTTTGAATATCAGCTACTAAATATAATCCAAATAAAGCTTAACTCAGTTTAAAAGTATTAGGGTGTTACATTTTGGTATCAGAGGAATTTGATCCCATAGGGTCATATTCTATGTTTGCCAGATTAAATTATTATCATTTAGTTATAATTAGTGTTATACAATGAAATCTTTTCTATGTGATATGTAATCATCTAATAGTCAAGGTTAGTGTTCCCCCTAAATGTTTTTGTTTGAGCTTTATTGCCATAACTATTTGATCAAAATGTGCATGTGTTAAAGGTCAAAATATGGATTGTCTAAGAACACCCTACTCATACTTAAAAGACATAGAAAAATGCACCTGAGACATTCTAGGAAATTATGTTTTATTACCTTTTTATATATGTTTGGCATGCGTCATGTTCTATTCTATTATTTATCATCTATGTTGTTGTAGTATGATGCCCTGTTATCTTTATAGCATTATTCCTTTCTTTCCTTCTTTTACATGCATATAATATGTTTATCATCCAAGTTTTCATATGCAAATTCATTTTTTTAAGGTCTTTTCACCAAGAGTACATGCATGTCTTTGTGTTTTCTTGATTGAACTTACTTATGTTGGAAATATCATATATGATATATCACTATAGAAAGAAAATGTAGATAAAATCTACTAGGATAAGTGAGGTTGAATTAGTATCTTCTTAGGAGACACGAATTTTGAGGACAAAATTCTTTTTTAAGGGGGTGAGAATGTAACATTCCAACTTTTTGAATTAAGTCATTTTTTTTAATAACTAATTAATTAATTAAAATAGTAATGATTTAAGATTTGAATTTAAAATTTAAACATATGAAAGCACTAGTGGTAGTAAATCTCTAACCGACAGTAAACAACCTTTTAAAACATAGTCATAACTAATTCTACATTTATTAGATTTGAATGATATTTTGTTATATGAAAAGATAAGAATACTAGCTCTATTTCTTAAGTTCAGTATAAAATTAAATTCAAATTAAATTAGGTAGATAAATCGGTTACAAGTTCAGAGTAGAAAATCGCGCTCTTATCAGCCAGCCTGATATACTAACAGTACTTCGGGAATATCTCAAGCTGTGGTTACCCAATTGACTTAGTTTAAGATTAGTTTTAAAGCTAATTCAATTCTCTATAAATTTGTATCTAATAGCTAATTCCAAATTCTAAACGTAGAAAAAGTTATAAGGCTCACAAAGTGACAATCCAGATTGAAGATTTCATCTAAATGCCTCCTAACATAATCTGCACATACCTGAGAGCTATTTGATCCTTCCTTTCTCATTCTATTCCCTTTTTCTATACAAAACATTCTAGTATACACAAAGTCTAGCCATGAAACAAGTCTCTCTTCACTAACAAACCGCATCTATTTGCATCATCGGAATACCTAGCGGAATTTCACTCGAGGTAGGGGGTTTTGTGATAATTTTTATATGTCATATCCTAAATATTTTTGAATATATATGTTAGCATTGCACGTCATGATATAATATTTCTTTTCTCCATACCCATTATGCATTATAATAACAATCTTCTGTGCATTAAAGAACTGAGGGAATGATCCTTTGGTAAGGGAAGGTGACCCCTAAAGACAAGATAATCGAGATGATCTTTCGGTAAGGGAAGGTGATCGGCAAACTTTTGGGAACCTTCGGTAAGGGAAGGAGACTCCCATCAATTTTATATAATAAGATATCTTTGTTGATATAACTCTTTTCTTGTGTATGTCTAAATAACCTTGATTGTAAATTGAACTGAGGGAATGATCCTTCGGTAAGGGAAGGTGACCCCCAAAGACAAGATATCGATATGATCCTTCGGTAAGGGAAGGTGATCGATCAAGATGATCCTTCGGTAAGGGAAGGTGATCGCCAAAACATTTGGGATAAGAACCTTCGGTAAGGGAAAGGGTTTATACCGGTTTGAGCTCAATACCTTCCATAAAAGCTACGAGAAAAAGTAACGAAAAGTACAATGAAAAGTGTGATCATGATTGTTCTTCTTTTATCTTTTTTTATTGATGATTATGTTTATTATTGCATTCAAAGATCCTTCTTTTTTCCAAAGTTCCTTTTTGTATGATGTATGATATTGTTTAAAGATCTTTATTTTATTCAGATCTATTCTGTTTGACTTATCTATGGCAATGTTACTATTCTTCTCTTATTTATTATTTATTTTTCCTTGCTTTATGGCATATGAGAACATCATACCATAGTTCATGAGTTTACATTTATATGTTTTAAACGCTATAGGCATTTTGTATGCATCACACATGTCATAGCATAAGTAAATGAGAAGCATCTAAAAGTCACACCACTCCGACTAACAAGGACTTTTGAAAATAATAATTGAATAACATTGCATTATCACTGTTTTTATATTAAAACTCGGAGTGGCTGGGGAGGGATACGACGACACCATATAGATAAACTACTGGGAAACTTTTGTTTCTCACCCCTCTCTCCGTACCATCTTCAGGAACGATGCAGTACGAAGTAATACAGTTGAGTTGAAAAGACAAGTGCACTAGTGGGAGAAAGCTATCGAGGACGTAGATACAAAACATTAAACGTTTACCTTAAGAAGGAAGAATATGCGATTGTTTTGGCCATAGTTAAACAAATTAAGAGAATTAGGATTTCCTATGTGTCTTGTTTTATCCTTATTGACTGATTGCAATTGTAACTATTATGTTTCCTTTTTTATTTGGTATGAGTAAAGCTTGTCATTGTTGTGCCTTCATGGTTTAGCACACCGGTTTTTTATGTTAGTATTTTCAAATCCACTTATATTTTTCAACTAGTAACTATTCTAATAAAAACTAATTATTCAATATTTTTATCTATAAATTATTTTATATAAATATTTCACATTTGTTTTAAAAGAAAAATTTCGCAAGGTCTATCAGCTACTAAATATAATCCAAATAAAGCTTAACTCAGTTTAAAAGTATTAGGGTGTTACAATAAAGATCGCACCTCTTCTCAGATCTCTCAATAACGTCTATCTCATTATGCAGTCATGTCGATACCGGTCGTCCTTTTGCCTTCTTGCGTATAGAGGGATTTGGCTTGAGCCTTGCACCATACCACGGGGCCTACATCTTATCGTTTGGTATAGAAGGAAATTTCATCTCATAAACTTTGAAAACTGAAGCCATATGGTACACTGGATCAAACAAGGTTCCTCACTCAATGCTCCCTACAAAACATACAGCTAAAGCATGACGACAAGGATAGTGCAGGGATTGGAAAACTCCATAGTCATGTTGCTGCATGTTGAGCCTAACACGATTTGAAGTCTAGCTCCATTCCTCCAAAGGTTCCATCTCCTCCACACGAAAAACTGAAGCTCGACAATCATAGTAAGTGACTCTCATCTTCTGTAGTGACTTTCTATTCTTCTCTATTGTTGCTAGTAGTTGTTGTGAGAATACTTGACCAAAATGCAGTTGAGCTTGCGCCTCATGACCCTTGTGCACAAACAGTTGTTGCAGCCCCTTATAAGTTGCTCTCACAATATCAGCGACAAGTAGGCTCTTTGTTCCCTTTAGAACAACGCTGATACACTCAGAGAGATTCGTGATCATGTGACCATACCAACGACCCTCATCACAGTGCTGGAGCTACAATGCCTTCCTAAACCTTAGTGCCCAATCAAGCATATCACTTGATAACCCCTTCAAAGTGTCCAAGTACCAATCACATCCTTCCTTGCTTGGACTATAAGCTGCATTTATAAGATACTACTTGTCCTATGCAGATTTGAACCGGGTATTGAAGTTGGAGGCCATATGATGTATGCAATAAGCATGGTGAGCTATAGGAGGATGCCAACCGCTATTGTTTACATTAAATGAATTGCGAATGGCTTAAGATCTATCAGATATGAGAAGTATGTCATGTTGCAGAGTGACGTGCTGCGTGTCAGGTTTGTCAAAAAAAATGACCATAACTTGGTAGACTCGGATTCCACTAGTGCAAAAGTGATGGGAAGAATGTTGTTGTTTCCATCCTGGGCAACAGCAATTAGTAGCACACCCCGTATTTACCATACAAGTACGTCTGGGAATCTTATTGTACAACTCTTTCCAATCACCATATATCTAAGCAATCACCTTCTAATTTTCCATCCACACCTTTTGATATGATGGCTTGAAATGATAACTTTGTTGCACTGTACTTTGCAATACTATGATGGATACAGATGGATCAACATGTATACTTGGTAGGATAACAGCGTAAATCAGACTGCTATCCAACTGAGCATGATCTTGAGACATGGTTGGAGCCAAACAGCTATGTACCCCCAACCTCCGCACCTCCTTACAAGAGAACTTATAAATTTCAACATCTAAGATATACCTTAATGAACATTAATTTAATTCTATAAAATATTAAGTACAACATTTACCACTAATTCAGATTCTATCGAAATACTACACGAAGACTCCATGGATACCCAACGGAAGATTGCTTGTATCGACAATGGTATTTCAGCCTATTCGACTCCATGACCCTGTACTCAGCGTTTCTTTGAATATTGTAATTCTTCACTGCCAAGAACAACATCTCTACTCTTAAACTTGTGGCCCACTCAAAATTTTACCCTCTATCCATGTTGTAATCCTCACTGTCGCTATGATTGAAAGGGTCCTCTTGTTGCGTCTAATCCAAATTAAAAGTGTGATAATCATTTGGAACTTCTGATAACTGTGGAACGGATATTGGGGGAGGAAGAAGAAACTGAATACCTCCACCAGCTAGAGTATCTGGCACATACTCTCCAGACGACTCACTCTCGTTGGATGACCCGGTGTCAAGAACATAATCTGAATTAGACTCGCTCAACTCTATGTCAACACTATCTCGCAAAGTGAATCGGCCTTGCCAGGGTCAGGACTACATGGTGTATTGAAGAAGATGACCCGAAACCGCCAAACATGTCATGAACTTCAGCATACAACTCCATTACATGTTGCGGCATTAGTCTACCTTGCACATCAAACATTATACTGACGTGCTTATTGGCTTCAACCCAAAACGTCCTATTAGTAAAACTTCCACTAGGCACTGCTGATAGGAATCTATATGCTACTCGGCCAACTTTCTTCGAATCAATTGCTCCCATGTTGCTCAAGATGACACTCTTAAGCGCATATAGAAAATCAACACAGAAAAATGCGCAACATCACAGTTAAATTGCACTCAAATATTACTCCTTCATCAGCGAGTTTAATGATCTCATTGGGATAAACTATTACAAAAAACGGATTATTATCCATTTTTCTGGAAAAAGAGGAGAGGAAGAATATATAGAATTAAGATGGATATAGTGTGATGAACGGTTAAGTTAAGCCAAAAAATTACTTATATAGGCATTTTTTGTTATGTATCTATGGTATAGAGAACCTTATTTATTTAAGCACCTATCCCAAGTACATTGCCTCATATTGTTTATGGCTATATCTCGAATATAGTACATGGAAATTGCTTATGGTTGTATCTCGGGTACAGTGCACCCGATTTATACACATTCAGGTAGTTGTTCATATTTTGAGTATACCCAAGTTGTATTTTTGCTGGTTTTGATGACTCTATATCCGAGATGTGTAAGGTATACATAAATAGATAAATATGCTACAGATTATACATTTTTATAAATATTATATTTAAAATTTTTAAATAAAAAAAATTTTTTAAGTGAAATTTTATTTATCATAATATGATATGGCAATTCTTTGTAATTGTTTTTATTAACAATGCAAAATATTAATTAAACTATATGAATTTGAACGGTATACATAGATTTATATATTGATTCACACTATTATTAATTAATTAAACAGTTACAAAGTTAATTATTTAATAGCGTGAAAATTGGTAGGCTACAAACTCAAAAATCATTAATCGAAAATAAAAACTCAAAAGTTTAGGATTTCAAATTTTGGCATAAAAATATTGCAACCCCACGCTCCCAACTGGTGTAAAGGTGACAATCTCCTAAAAATCTATAATACCATTGCAGGGTGACATATTGTGTCACTTGTTGTCATGCCATCAAAAAGAAAACAATGCATCAACACTCTCCACAACAATACATAAAGGACAAGGCTAATAATGAATTTCACTGTAACGGGCTAAAACTCACCCTTATTGATTATTTGTTTTATTGTTTTTGGTGAGTCCGACTCATTTTTTTATCCAAGTCTTTTTTGAATTTATGGCATTTACATATGATATGTTATGAACTACTAAATTGCTTTTCATTAATTTGAGAATTAATTATGAAATTTATTTTATTTTGTTAATTTTTTATATTTATTTATATTTGTTTTTTTTTATAATTTACGTAACTGAATAAAAGTCTTTTATTAATTATTATGCTTTATATGATAAATCTTATTTTATAATGTGTGGAAAGTTTAATTCGAATCTTTAATTTAAATCTACTAATCTAACTCAATTATGATTTAAAAAGGAAAAAGAATAAAAGGAGTATCAACAAATATTATGATAACTTTATGTTATGAGTTGTACTTGAAGGTGGTTGTATAGAAATAGACTATAAGAAGAGGTCTAAAGTGGTGATGAATGAGTCCGAATTGTCTTTACATTAGTTCCGATAAATGGCAGTTTAAGATATTTGTAAGAGATTTTGATGTCTAAGTCAGTAAAAATTTAAATAAATTTTAGTGAAAATTGGATAAATCATTTACCTGACTGATCTACGTATTTATTAAGTAAGTCCATAGACTAAGTCATCAGTCATGTGATTTTTATCTGCTCAGAGTGGAGAGTTATTCCTCATTGTGTAGGAAGTTACTGCCAGTAGGCAGTTGTACCACTACAATCCATATAATTGAAGTATTGGATAGATAATTTTACTTGCTCCCCGAGTTAAGTCAGACTCAGGTCTAGGAACCCAAGTTTGATGTAGTTCAGGTAAATAACCACCGTGTGGATTTGACCTCATTAATGGATAAGGTGGGCCTTGCTGTTTTACTCATGAGAAACTTATCTTCTTTGGGTTTTATAGAGGTTGGACCCATTTTATGGGTCCAAGTATGAACACCTTACATTATATTTTAGAATAAACTGTTTTTTTATCCATGAATATTTCAAAATGTTGCAAATCTACTCACGAGAAAATGAATCTAACTTTATACCCAGGGGATTCTATTGATAAAATTATCCAAATTCAAAAAAATCATTAAAATTTTCAAATTATCCTCTAATAAAATCCAACTAACTCCAACTATAATACTACTCTGTCTCCAATCACCAATCCTTCACTATCACTATCACCAGTCCTATCTCACCTTAACTTTGCACTTACCTATAAATTGAGAGAACATCAACAATGTCATTAGCTATTGCCTTGCAATAAACATCGGGCTTCTCTACTTTTGACATATCAGAAACCTATGATGTACGAACACTGACACGGACACGACACGACACAAAATACACGGATATACGAATTTAAATTCTTATAAGACACAGAGATACGGTATATATATATAAATTATAAATTATTTTTTAGATAAATTATAATGATATTTTGATATTTGTTGATATTAAAATATAAATTAATTTTTAACTTTTTTAATGTCTTTTTTTAATTATATAAATTATTTAGAAAATCTTTTTGTTTTAATAAATAATATATACTAGTTTTAAATTCATTTTTAAAATACATGTTAAGAATAAGGTTGGACACACTGACACGTGATGGTATTTAGGTGTGTCCAAGCGTGTCCGAAGAAGAATTTTTTATTAAGGCACGGTTGGACACAAGAGAGCCACGCGTGTCAGACAATTGTTGATGAGTGTCGTGTCCAAAATGTGTTCGACACGTGAACACGATAACTTAGCAAAGTATTCGTACTTTATAGTCAGAAGCATTCCCCAAAGGTTTTTCATTCGAATATGCAGTTGTAGACCAAATCTAGCTTAAATTCCTTTACTTGGATGTGAAACAGTCAAGTTCCTAATAAACAAATTCCAATGTAATAATCTTTTCGATAAGCTATTTCCATCGACACATTCAATCAATTTTAATCCCAAAGTACAAGGCCAAAGCTCAACAAGTTTTAATTGTTAGAAGGAAAAAAAATACACAAAGAACCATTCATATTTCATAGTAAGATTTAATGGGATTTGGACAGAACTTTGGGATAGAGAGAAAAAGAGAAGCAAAACCTGTTACTAAGATCGACAAAAGAGATATCGAGAATGAGAGTGAAAATGTATTCGTCGAAAATTGAAGTTTGCTTAGGAAGGAGGTAGTTTTTTCTCACGACCATTGACGATCAAGTCGTTGCTGTAGCCCAGCAATACTATCAAAAGCTCATGAAATATATTTTTTTTTTAAATTAGAGGTTTTAGCGCACAATGTAACTATGGATTGTGATGACGGTTCATGTGAATTTTGTGAGGGATTGTAAATTATTAATGATGTTATTGATTAACAATGTAAAAGATAAGGTAAGGCTAGCTGGTGGTGGCGATATATAAGATTAGATTCACTTTTTTCATAGGTAAATTTATCGGTATATTGTAGGGGTGGCAAAACGGGCTGAATCTGTTGGGCCAACATGCCAAACATGCTAAAAAATGCGGGTCGGGTTAGATTTTGGAATCCACCAAATTAAAAAAATTTGCCAAACCCGCACTGTCAAATTTGCTGCAGCACCGCGTCGTTGTCATCGTCGAGCTCGCTCTCTCTGTGTTCGCCGGTGTCGCTTCCTCTCTCGTCGTCGTCACTCGCCTTCCTCCTCGCCGCCGGTAAACACTGTGGCTTGGACTTTGATAATACTTGGATGTTGATAATACTCTGTTCGTACTTCGCAGCCATCTCCTCATCGTCTGTTTGCTGGATTAGGGTTTAGTAATTGATTTTGATAATACTTATTATTTGTTAGTAATTGATTTGCTGATTAGCTGGACTTTTCGATTTTGTTAATAATTAGATTCTGTTAAATTTGTTTGCTGAGTTAATTCTGTTCATGATTTTTTATTTGTTCTAATCATTGTATTCTTCCATTCACTATCTTAGTACAGTTCTTCTAATATGAATAAATTTGTATGTTAGAGAATAAGATATTTTTTGAATCAAAGTTGGTATTCTGGTATTGGATTGATATCAATCTATATTCGACTTCTATTCTTTGTTCATTGTTATTTATAAGATATCATTTTCTGCCTTGAATTAAAAGTAGGAAATTTTAACTTCGTATAACAGGTGAAGTTTCCTTTTATCTATATTTGGTTCCTTTTATCTATATTTGGTGCACTGCTGTTCATTCCTCTCGTTAAGTAATGTATGTATTTGCTTATTCTCCCTTAAATATGACTAATGATGATACATGTAGTTTTTCTCAGCATCAAATGCTGACTTTTGTCACCTTTTTCCAAGGTGGTTGGTTAAGCATGAATAATTTATTATGTGAAATTGTGAAATTTGTGAATTTTTAATATTAAATTATAGATAATTTATTATATGAAATTGTGAGATTTTGAATTTTGTTAAGTTAGAAATTATTGAATTTATATATTCAAAATTATATATAGATTTTTTAATAATTTTATTTAATATTTAATTAAACCGATTGAACTTCGGTCGAACCAGTAAACCATTGAATTAGTTATCTTACCGGTTTATTGACTGGTCCGATTCTCACAACCTTGCCTGAAACTTAAAATCTTGGAGTCTCTCGATCACTCGGAAACCTGCGCCATTGATGGACTGAGCCAGTTAGCTACATCTGCGGAGGTTTCTCTTTCTCCTCTTATCTCATCTCTCATATTTGTTTCTTCGATAATTCTTTTGCCTATGAGTGGTTTTGGATTCTAGGGTTCTGAAAGACAATTTGTTCTTTTGAACTTTTCTTTTTTCATTTGTTTCTTCATTGTGCAGATTGTGGAATGGAGAATACGCTGAAACCAGGCGATGTTATACAGTGCAGAGAGTGCGGTTACCGTATCCTTTACAAGAAGCGCACTCGTCGCAGTAAGCCCTCTCTTTTACAATTTGAATTTCATAATCCTTGTTTTTTAATTTTCCTTGCTTGTTTTCTCATAATTTTAGTTTATGTAATGTGTTGTTCATGGATGCCTAATTTTTTAATGCGTGAAAACGTGCACTTTGTTTGGATGGTTTATTTTGAATAATGGAGGTAATCGTAACCCTAATTTTGGGCGGGTAAAATTGGGAACACCTTACCCGAATGAAACTCATTCGGAAATATATCCATACAGTTTTAAACTCTCTTAGGTTTTAAAATGTAGTTGCATATTTAGGCTCCAAACTAGTCAATAGAATTGACCTTTGATTTTTGACATAGGGTTTGAGTCTCTGCCTCCTTAGAAGTTAGTACAATAACAAGTTCTCGTATTTATAAGTAGTAGCATGGCTTATTTTTGTGTTTATTTGGAGATTCAAGTTTTCATCCGAGCATTCAGTAATCTTGCTTGATTCCTAACAACTATACACTGTTCGAATTTGATGCTTTTTTTAAAGAAAATTATGGAGGAGGATCTAGGAGTTTAATTAACCCAATCATGTTAACAATTATTTGTTCCTCTTCATCATTTTGGGTAGTTGCTCATCTGATAAGGTGGAAGCATTGAACCCTAAACAACTTAACCGTTGCTCCAAGGCTCCTTTTTTAAATATAACCCAATAAGAACAACAAAACCCAATATGAAATGAAATATAAATCAATCAAAAACATCATATGTTAGTATTGAATGCTGACCATTTTCGCTGTGCCTAGGTAACGGAAAAATGAAAAATTATTAATGACTAGGATTCTTCTGAGAATGACATGCTTGCATTTGATGCACTACTTTAAGACATACATGCAGTTTATTTACACTGTTCATTTACATCTTTCTTTCTTTGGTTTTTATGCAGTTGTCCAGTATGAGGCACATTGACGAAAACTGCTGTGGCGTTGGCAAGTATTTTCCAATGCAACCGTTATAGAGTTGTAATGAAATTGTGATGTGAATGTGCTGTTCTGTTTTACCGAAGTCTTGTGAAATATAACCATCAATGATCCTTCGAGTTTTGAACTATTAAAATAATTCTTACTTTTTAAAGCAAATGGATCACCTACTACTATATGGCATGATAAGAAAAAAATACAAAAAAAAAAATAGGATAACAAATCAACATAACCCAAATTTATAAAGACTAAACATATATGTAAACTATGTTTCCTCTTTACTCTATCATTGTTGCCCCCTCTCTTCTATTTTCTTTTGGTCGGCCTTTTTTAATTTTTTGAGCTACTTGACAATCACAAGTTAAAGAAAAAAGGCATATTGTATTATTGAGGACAAATTAAGATATACAATGGAAAAAGAAAAAAGAAATTCAAGCCGCTACAAGCTGTCTCATGGTAATAGGAGATGCATATCTTGAAGGTCCATCAAAAAGTCTATCGACAAAGATGCGAGTAGCAGCTTCGGTAGGATGGACAGGATCCCAGAAAAGATAGTCTTGTCTGTTGGAACAAACAATGGAAATTGGAAGACATGGAAGCTCAGCATTCAGCTTACCAATTCCACAACAAGCAGTTTTTATTTCTGTAAATCCTGAAAATGGCACATATAAACTCTTAAAAATGAGATATAGGGATCAAACATAAACATTTTTTTTTTAATTTTTGGAACATTATTTTTCTTTAATGGGACCAGAATCAAAATTCACAAATTCATAAAGGACAACAAACTTGTAGAGTTTTACATTTTTTTCCCACCAAAATTTGTTCAAAATTGCTTCAGTATTTTTTTCAATGAGTTACAAATTGAAGCGTCTTTTAAGAAGAGAGCTTAAGATTATATATATAATATTTATTTATATTTAGCGTAAATTTTGTTTACTTATACACAGTTAAATAATTTTTTATGCACGATAAATTTTATCTATCGAGCAGTTAAATACTCATTAAATCCACGGAAATAATTAAGAGTCGATAAGTACCAACGGTAGTTACTGTTGTTTTGTATTGTTTAGTTCTCTTATTTGTTACTAACTTGTTTATTTTTTTTAAAAGGAAAAGACTGAAATATATAAGACAAGTTTTGTAGGTATTTTCCTAGTGTCCTAACTCCCAATATATATGCTAATTATACTAAAAAAGATGTATATGCAATATGAGTTTTTTATTTATCATTATGATTTAATTATAAGTATATATGCATGCGATAACAATACCATAAGAAATTGGGGTCTGAATGAGATCTTCGATAGCGGCATAAGTATCGAAGTAGGAGTATCTTATGTCCTTTTTCTCCAATTGCCAATTCTTCAACAAGGTTTTAAGATCTTCATTATATTTAAGTGCCCAATAATTGGCTTCCGAGAAGCATTCTGTTTTGTTCTTAAGCCTGTTTGAAGGGCAGCATCCAATTGCACCAATTCCCGCAATTTCAAATTTCCTTGCACCTTGCTCGTATAATCTCTGCCAAATAAATACCAAATCAAAAATAATAAATGCATACAAGATAAGAGTTGATCCCAATAAAATTTAAAAATGATATATTTTATTCTTTGTTGTTTGTTTACTATGTTTAAGTGATCATTTGGCGGTTAAATGTTGGTAAACTATATCTTATCATGCCAATATTTTAATTTGCATTGCCATGTCTAAATTAGATAACGTCTAATTTTTTTAATCGAAACCAATTTATTTATAAAGACCAGAACAAAAACTTATTTAACTGTATTTTTTTTTTTTATAATCCTCTGATCATAATTATTAAGCATGGTTTAGTACATTTTCACTCAAAAACAGTTTTAAGCATCCAATTGCATACAATTATTTATAAATTCAAATAGAATTTTTTTTTTTTTTACCTGTAGTTGCAGTTTTAGGGAGGAAGTCATGGAATCAACGTATTGTTGAGGGGTGCTTTTATTTTGAAGATCCTTTGAGTTGAAGTAACCAAAGAGATCGTTGCTTCCAATCACAACAACGAAGATGGATTTGGAGAGATGACACTGAAGTGCAGATCCTCCTATTTGTTGGGTCAATTGCCCTTGCACTTTGATGTAGTAGTCCACTTGATTCGGCAAAGGTATGTTTTGCCTCTG
>NC_029785.2:11172125-11175699 GCF_000816755.2 Arachis ipaensis
GTATTATTTTAATAATAATAATAATAATCAAGTGGGGATTGCTTATTTTAGGACAGCATCATAAGGAAGATCAATATCGCTTTTTTATATTTGTTTTTTAACCAACATTTAATCAATTTTATTATGAGAGATTCTATAATTTTTCATTTACAAAATTCTAACTCCATATTATTTAAAAAATAAGTTTGTTATTATCTATTAAGATCAGACGGTTTGCTTTCGGCTTACTTATATACTTTTATTTAGCATTGAATGCAATAAATATTAACATGCGGGGATAGCTCAGTTGGGAGAGCGTCAGACTGAAGATCTGAAGGTCGCGTGTTCGATCCACGCTCACCGCAAGTCTATTTTAATTCTGTATACGCGTATTTGGTCATTTTTGTTCCTCAAATCTCAATCTTTAATTAATCCATGTTTCTCTCATCGACCCCACTTCCATAAAATCCACCTCTTTCCATGTCCCACTTTTTGTCCCAGTTTGTGGAAAAATAAATTGGATTGTATGAAGGTCTCTTTCAGTTCCTTTAACTACCAAACAGAGATTACAAAAACTGATATTAATGATATTTGGATCCTCAATCTAGACTATCCAACTCCTAATGCAGTAATCCTAGCTAGGCCCCATTATTTTCAACATATAATAATGTATGAACAGGGTAAAACAAAGGGAGAAAAAAAAAAGCAATTGAAAAAAGGAATAATAAGAAAGATTGAATAATGAACTTACAGAAATTTCATCTGTTTTATCACTAAATATTCCAGCACCTCCAGAGGCAAAACTAACACCACCCAAAAAGGACACATTCTTGTTGTTGCGGGACTTGGAAACTAGGGAGAGGTAAGGTGGTGAAGTTGGGATCCCCAATTTCTCAGCTTCATTCAACCCATTTCATCATTCATTTAATTTGAACCAAATATTAGCCACAAAAATATGTATATAGTTCATGCTATGATAACTAACATAACTTTTGGAGTTAAATTAATTAAAAATTTTATAGGGATTAAAATCAAAATCCATTATATTTACAAAAACTACAAATTTATTTTAAATTAATAGAAAGATAGTACTAAAAAGTTAAAAAATATATTGCAAAATGGTTATTAGATAAAATTGTTGGTTAAGAGAATAAAATTGTATATATTTTTAATGCATTGAATGTACATATGAATTTTTTTTCAAAAAAAAAACTATATTTTCTATCCATTCACTCTGCTTATTTTATTTATATTTTACAGTTCACACATCAACTATTTTGAATTTAGTGTATGAAACTGACTCCCATGTTATGCCGTTTATATGTTTTTTGGGAGTCATCCTATCATCAATTATGAGTTACTTACTTTCATAGATGGAAAAAATATTGAGGAAATGCCAAAATAGGGAATAATTCAGACAGAAAAATCTCTCTGTGTGTTATCTTTAAAAGTATTTGAAATATATTTATTTTAACAAAAAAATAAATTAATATTATATGTATAAATTCTAAAATAATATGTATTTTTGGACAAAAGTACAATTTTAACTTTAAAAAATAGTTATTTGTAAGCTGAGACTGAGAGAATATAATATTTGAGAGAGCTACGAGTTTAATGATTTGTAATATTTATAACTTGATGATATAATATGATTATCTTTTCCAAAGTTATTATAAGAATGAACTACTGATTTGTAATATTTGAAAAACAAATATTATCATCTTTTTTTTTTTATTTGTAATGAACTAATGAATATTTTAAATGACTTACCAATAAAATCTGCAGCATTCTTGCCATTACTAAACCTCCCATTTGGTTTTTTTGTAGGATAATCAATACCATAGTGAGGAAGAGCAGCTCTTTCAATAGAAAGAGCCAAGTAATTGTTGTTGCCAACATCAACAAGAGAGTCTCCAAACACATAAACAATTGGAGTCTTATTTTGAGCCTCTAAGAATCCCAACAAGTTTATGAAGATGAAGAAAGAGGGGAAGAGGGAAAAGCTCCAAAGCATAATAACACTTTTCCCCATTTTGGGATGTACCCTACTCACTAGATTATTATTGGAATTGAGTTAGGTTTTTGTATTAATTTATGGTATGTGAAGGCTCAGAATGGTTGGCAAGAATTTAAAGGAGAAAAAAAAAGGTGGGTATGTGAATGTGATGATATATGTGTAATAAATATGTGTGAACAGAATTCTGATTAAATTAAAAGCTAGTGATATGAATCACTAAGAGATAGTGGAGCAAAAAAAGAGTACTGTCCATATACTCAACCAACACTGATTTTATGGTGGTGTTTTTTTTTCATCTATATATTTCAAAAAAAATTTAGTTCTAATTCAACAAGTGTGATTAAAAATAAAACAATAAGCTTATAATTAATATAACATAATATTGGAATTAATTTAAAACTTATATATCTTTTTTAGTTTCCTTAGGGTGCACATGGGTTGGGTGAAGCCAGGTTCGCTTTGACCCGGACCCGGCCTGAAATAATGACCGGGTCTATTTTTGAGATCTCGGCTCTAGATCCGGTAAAATCACACCAAAGTAGCCTCTAAAATGTTCGGGACCAGGCCGGGTCTTCAAGTCGAGGCCGGGCCATGTGCACCCCTATACTTAGGACATAAGATAGATAAATTTTTTATTATAATGAATTAATTACATCAACTAATTGATTTGATTAAATATTTAAATATCACATAATTTATATCAATTTGTTTTTATAGTATTTTTTAATTTATTTCTTTTAATATTCTAAACCAAATTAATTATTAATTATGTTTATTAATTAATTAATTTATTAGTCATTAAAATAATAAATCTATGAATAAAATAGGCAATTGAGATATTTTTAACTAATAATTAAATCAAATAAAATAATATGTATTGAGCCAAATTCACATAATGTGAATTAAGGACTAAATTAAAATAAGATGATTATTCAAATTGAATATAATAAATACAAATTAATTTGGTTAGACAATCACAATCTTTTTGTCTTTTATATATAGATGGTCAAACAAAATTATAAGAATCATTATTTTTATTGTTCTTGTTATTTTAACTCTTCTTTTTTTTTTCTTTTTAATATGTAATTTCTTATTTATATAAATATACTCAAAATGAGAAGATATTGATGAGTAGTTCATTTAGTCTTTATCCATTTATCTTCAATTAATATTATTATAACAAGAATATATGTGACTTTATGAAAATGATATAACTTAGACTTTGGTTATCTGAGAATTTATTGAGTAGTTAGAATAGCTCCACATCACAAACCAACAAATACTAGCAATAGAGATGATGAAAAAACCAGCCAAAACAAATATTCGCGGGAATTATTTACGATTTGGAGCTAGATGAGGACTTGTAAAATCCCACGACCCGCCCACGTAAAATGGACGGAGATGGGGCATAACCACATAGATACTCACTAAATCTACGCGAATATAAAATTACTGATATATCCTAATTTATATATACATAAATCTATTTTTAAATTTAGTAACGCTAATTCCTGCCTTTAATTTGAATCCTCTCTCTCTCTTTCTCTCTCTCTCTAGTCCGTCACTATATCGCTCGGT